>NC_137822.1:59293589-59381400 GCF_963921795.1 Nannobrachium achirus
ACAAATATGTGGTCATGCATAAGCATCTCTGTGTCCATTAAAATGTATGAAAAATACAATTGCACTGGTCTTATAAACAGTGACAATAAAGAGCATGTGGAAGCAGCAGTATGAATAATGGATGTGTGGACAGCACTGTTCTGGCTGTTACTCTGTTCTGGGGTCACTCTCCTCTTAAAAGACCACACAGTCAGCAGTGGTGGATATAAAGTACTCACTCTTTTTACTTGAGTAAAAGTATCAATACTGCATTGTAGAAATACTCTGTTACAAGTAAAAGTCCAGAATTCAAAATGGGAGATAAGCGACCGTCAGGTCACAGTATACACAAAGAGGCCTGTAAGTGGCATTGGTTCCACCCACACGTTTGTACGACAAACGGTTGATGAGTAAAGCCAAATAAAATTTGGGCCAATCAGAGGAGGGGGCAGGGCTAAGTTAAACCAATGAAGGTGAAGGCCTGTTGGAGCAGCAGGAGTCGGTGGTCCCCGGGAATTCCCTGTGAGCAGCCCAGTTGGGGTGTTGATTTGGTCATTTTTGCACTATTTGGCGGCTGTGGCAGGGGGTCCCTGGGGGTCCGTGGAGGTCCGGGGGTCCTGATGGTTGTGGTTTGGCAGGCAAGGAGTGTGTATGGAAAATTTCACATGGATAGGGGCAACGATGGCAGAGATATGAGTAGGGCAAAAGTGTGACGTGATGTGACGTGACGTGATGTGACGTGACGTGACGTGACGTGACGTGACGTGACGTGACGTGACGTGACATACAGACTGACAGACAGCCCGTGGAGGTTTTGATAGTAACTGCGATCTGCCGGTCGCAAAAAGTACGAACGTGTTGACATATCAGAATGTACTTAAAGTACTAAAAGTAAAAGTACAAAATGTTTGAAAATAGCAGATCTACAAGCTCACAACACGTCGCGATGCGCCTCTTTGTGAGCTTGTAGATCGGCTATTTTCAAATAGCCAAGGTATAAAATGGGGTTAAAGTGCTTTATGTATGTTGTATAATATTATAATTTATATCTGCAAAGTAACTAGTAGCTAAAGTTTTCAAATTAATGTAGTGGAGTAAAAGTACAATATTTGGATCCGAGATGTAGTGGAGTAGAAGTAAAAGTTTTGGAAATTGGAAATACTCAAGTAAAATACAAATACCTCAAAACTGTACTTAAGTACAGTACTTAAGGAAAAGAAGTACTTTACACCACTGGTCAACACCACTGCTGTCGTCAGCTCTTTAAGATAGAGTCTAAAATATACAAGCTTGCAGCACGGCACTAGCCTGTAGATCTGCTATTTTTGAAAAGTTGTGTGCAAATCTTTGAATATATGTATTTTTAAGCGAACATTTCTAACTCAAATTTTGCTTCTGGGTGGTCCCTGGACCTAAATAATTTGAGATGGTCCGTGGCCAAATAGTATACATATCATTTTGGGGGTCCTTCACATGAAAAAGTTTGAGCACCACTGACATAGAAACATATGTTTTTCAAAAAACCTTGGGAGGATTTGAAATATTCAAAGACTATATTGCTCAACCCCTAGCAGAATGGATTCAGACTGTTCTAATGTCGGGAAGGAGGCTGCTGAACCCATTCAGGCCGGGAACACATTTTGCTGTTTGGGAGGGGCTTACAGTACATGTACAGTATGTAGCAACATATTTGTTTTGTAGGCTAATTTCTGATTTAGCCCTATTCTATAGGTTAGGCCTAAATGGGTTAAGGACTGGAAAGCCCCATCAACACCAGCATTATCCTATTGGATTACCACCCTAGGCCAATTGGCCGCCTTCGAGAGACTCTCATATAGGCTACATAATAGGATGGACTTCTATGAGCTAAAATGGGATCACTATCACCTTCATATAAATCGGGACAGTGAGACGTTCCATGCTCATTAGTGAGACACACCTACTGGAATACGTATTCAGTATCATTCTGATTTGACTGTGGTCTGTAATGTTCCTGTGCGCTTGTACTTTTTATGTTTGTGTTTGTGTTTGTGTTGGTTTGTCTTTGTTTTTGTCTTTTATTGTCTCCACCAGCCGAAGGCTTGGGGGAGAGTATGTTTTCGCCACTGTCCGTCCGTCCGTCCGTCCGTGCGTGCGTGCGTGCGTGCGTCCGTGTGTTCTCCAGTTTGTTACCAGCTAATCTCCGGTGCCGTTGGCCCGGTCGCCGCCAAAATGAGCACACACACTCCCTGGATGCCAATTCAGAACCTCTGCCCCACATTTTTCAAATGGCCCTGTTCTAGCGCCACCATGAGGCCGGTGTTTGCAAAACACATTTCTGTACACTACTCTTAGAGATTTTTTCCACAAATCCTACAAAGCGGTAGACAGTATCTCTACAGTCATGTGATCATCATGGATATGTCCGATTTTCCATATGCCATCCTGATTGGCCACAATTGGCTTCCAAAGTTTGCAGGATTGCTCCGTTTTGAACAAAATGCCTCAAATCATGAACACAGCGTGCAATCTTGGTGAAATTGGGAGTGCACGTTCCCACTAGGCAGAGGAGGAAATGCCACTTCAAATTTCTCAAATCAGCCTCATGGTGGCGCTAAAACAGGGCAATTTGTGTGGCCTGGTGGAGACCTGTGCTCAGAAGAGCACTGCTTCTAGTTTCCATTGTGTCTGTTGTTGTATGTGTAAAAAAGTGAAAACTAATAATCATAAAAAAGAGGTCAAGCCTATCCACAATTTTCCAACATCCCATTGTGCATTGCGCAGAAGTTGCACGGAGCTACCGTCGCCGCAGCCGAGTGTGATCTACAAGCTCACAACGGTTGCATCTGCGACGCGACGTGAGCTTGTATGTCTGCTGTTAACCCGGAAGTGTGGTGCAAAAAAATCTCCAGTAAATTCCCACGGAAAGAGGTGGATATGAAGGTCAAACTATCTACAGGAGACTCCCAAATCTCCAGTAGATATGGAAATGGAGTGAAGCAGCTTCTTAGAGTAGATCCCTTAATCGAATTAAGGCTCAAACTGTAAAATATGGTTTTGTTCATCTTTTGTTTTCAAAAGACACACACATAATGATGAATGTCAAAAAGCTAAACTAATAACACATTTAATACGTGCAAACAATGAAAGTTTACCTTCACAAGCTACACATTCATAACCAGCACATTCTGTGCTCATACACAAGCGGACGTGAAAACGCTTGCGCACAAGCAATGACAAGGAGCGGCCCAATCGCCCGTAGCTGTCTAAATGTAATTATCAGTCCTGTCGTTTATCTTCTTTTCGCCGCACACACAAACCAAAACTCTCCCACACATATACATTAAAAATGAAATGATTGGGGGCACGGTGGCGCCTGCTGTGACTTCTCTGTCGAGGTTGGGCCGCCAATCGCTGTCCCCGTTTCCCTGACATGTCTTAGAAAAAGGACCAAACAAATCTCTCGCGCGTCTGACAAAGCGGCCAATCTGCGGCGGCTCGATCGCTTTCCTGAACTTTGCTGGAGAACGGACCAGCTGCGGGATTGCGCAGCAATCAAGCCCCCCTCACCTGCAGAATCAACAGACACTCACTCAGACAGCTATTCTTCCGCGTTCCTGGGACGCAGAAGCCAGCCAAGGAATAAATACAAGATAACGTTTAATTTTGATAGATTTTTACACTTTTGTCAGCTTGTTCTTTTGTCATTCTATGGTCTAGTTACTGTGGTTTTTAACGTGAACCTATTTAGAAATCATTTGGCTGTTCATTGCAACGAGGAAATGTTGCTGCATGTCGCGTATTGCATCTGACTGTCTGGTTGAAACATCACCCCTGTAATTAATCATTCCTGCAGCTTATAAATGCACCAGTTATTTTATTTGTGTAGTCTGTTTGAGAAGAAGCACAAACACTTTATGTATAGATTAATAACTCCACATGCCAGGTTTCCTTTATTGCGCGATTTGGGCTGGTGCACGATTAAATGATTAATTCATTAATTAATGCTTGTTTTTGCCTTCAATTTCATTACAAATACATCAAACCAACCACTCATTCAGTTAATAATAATAGCCTACCTAGAATACCTATAGACCTATACTGTAAATTAATTAGCAGAAGTGATAGAGTGTCAGTTCCTCCTTGTGTCAATTCTATTCAAAGAAATGATTATAGCGAAGCATTGCCATTCACTCTTTCAGTTTGATTAATTCATGGCACAGCAAATAAAGACCCGATTACAAACGTTTTCTATAACATGTAATTGTAGATGATAGTTATTATTTATATCATATCAATTATGGTTTTATATAAAGGCAAGCAAAGCTCAGAGCTTTGAGAATCAATGTCGGGGTATTTGCTTTTGGAGCGCAACACTGGAGAGCTGGTAGATGGCTATTTTCAATTGCCAACGTTTCAATATTTACAGATTAAATAGGGACACAATTTAGTTATTTGTTCATGCTCTGCTTTCCAAGGAATGAGGAGAATTTTTTGTTTTGTTTAAATCGCTTCATAATGACCAACTTACTTGACCAAGGCATGATTGAATAGACGGTGTTGCTCCCTGCGTAATGCGCGCCACAGCCACAGTCACAACAGAGTTACAAGACATCAACGCATTGCGTCATGGCGTGTCGACAGCTTATACATCTGTTATTTTGGACACATGGTCATGGAGAGATTTGGAGACGGCATCAGCCCGACATTTCGGCGACTCCAGAACGCAAGTATTTTGCGGTTAATAATACCTATAGAATAAGGCTACAAAACACTTCATAGACTATTTGATTTATTTCTGAGCTAGTGAAACACTTCATAGATGTTTCCTGAATCTAAAGAACAATCAAATGACAACGGGTTCTAACAGAAATAGTGTTTTTATTAGGCTATTAGTATTAGGCAACGAATGCAAATGATCACGCATGGTTTAACCATATCCTATAAATAGCCAAACATTTCATTATGAAATGTAACAGTAGGTCTATATAAAGAAAAATAGAGGCTGACAGCCTACCAAGGCAATAAAAAACTAGACCAGGTCAACCTGGTTGTGCCAGACCCCCTGTCTGTCATCATCATTTATGACATCATGCCTTTTGTAGGCATGTCATCATCATGTCATCATCATATATAGCCTACCCTTTATATAGAAAAGGAACAGACCGACATTTGCTTATGTAGGCCTACCCATTTCATGGGTCTGGCAACTATAGAGTAGGCTAAAGGTGGGTTGGAGGTTAATGTTGATCGCCCGAGCTGCTTCAATTCCCAGGCCCTATAATATATGGTCATTTCTCAAACAATTAGGCCACTCTTAGTCAAATTTGTATTTATTCTGTGAACTCTCTATTTATTTTCTTGTATGACATGATGTGTTAGAAGGACGGGACTCATCTCCCTTTCTATTTATCAATTAAACATCACGCATATGCGACTGTGGCGCTCTGACGCGCCATGGACATTGTCTTTATAAACTTTTGCAAGAAATATACCCCGATTGCAAATTACAGTGGTCAGTATAGGCCTACATGCATCGGGTTACACCGCACATGATTATGTGCCTATATTCATGTTTTTCAAACAAGAAAACACATCTAAGAAATTACATATAAAAAGAATAAGAAGAAGTAGGCTAGGCCTAGTGAAAATAGCCAATCTACAAGCTCACAGCAAGTCGAGATCTGCCGTTTTCACTAGTTTGGGTCCCGGCCAGGAAAACGTCTATTAAATCAATATTGGTGTCGGATATAAATTGCGTCTGCTAACACGGTAACCAGACAATATTTAGGTGGTTGTCAGAAAGAAACGTTCATGCACGCACTGTGGCGCACGCACTGTAAGTCACCCAGATACCGTACATCTCTCGTTCTTTTGATTGAATACTTTAATAGCAGTTTGCATATAAAAATCACAGGGACAGGGCAGTATTACTTCATGTCACGTTCATGTTAATGTGTTATGGTTACATTATGGTATAAGCTCCGTCTGGACTCGATCTTGATGTCCAGTGTGTGTGGTTTACTATGATTGGCGGAGCGCGTCTTTTTCTGTTGCCGCAACCTCGACAAACACGCGATGGCCTTGGCGCAGTGGTTAGCGCTTCGCCTCACAGCTAGAAGGTCCTGGGTTCGATTCCCGCCGGGGTACGCTGTGGGTGCTGGCGGCGTGTTCCTCCTCCGCGTCATCAGCGCCAACACCCTAGGTGGGGTTGGCGATAGGGCCTTTCTGTGTGGAGTTTGCATGTTCTCCCCGTGTCTCCTAGGGTTGATACCCTCACAAAAACATGCACGTAATCCTGGTCTCAATAATGCCTCCCCCTGGCCAGCCGGGGCGCCTGATGGAGGGGAAAGGAACTGGTTGGAATAACGTGTTCCTTCCACGCGCTACGTCCAAACCAGGGAAATCTCCACTGTCAGGTGAAAAGAAGCAACTTGGACTCCTCATGCATAGAAGGAAGCATGAGGTCAGTCCGTTGTCTCCCCAGGCGTGGCAGAGGGAGAGCAGAGCCCAGGATTACATAGGCAATTAGCACTGGGTGAAAAAATGGGTTACAAAATTGTGGGATAAAAATTTAAGAAAAAAAAAAAAAAAAAAAATGAAATGATTTTCCCTGGCTCTACAGATGATAATGATGCTGTTCCATAGATGTGTTGTGTTGTGTGTGTGCGCGTGCGTGCGTGTGTATCAGGGATGGGACGATATGCAATATTATCGTTTATCGTGATGGAAAACACTCATGATAATCGTATTGTGGAGATTTAACATATCGTGATATCGTCCTCCGTCATGCACTGGGATCAATTCACCTTTTATTTGCCGAGCTGCATATCTGGTACCATTCAAACGCTCTATAATTGGTAAAAGGTACTTATAATATACATACTTGATAGTCTTTTTTGCACTCTCTATCAAATGTCTTTGCCAAAAAAATAACCGATCTACAAGCTCACAACGCGTCACAACGCATCGCATTGTGAGCTTGTAGATCTGGTATTTTTGGCAAATGTTTCGCCCCAGGATAATGGGGGTCCGTGGCCAATGGATAATTTTGATTATCGCGATAATATCGTAAATCGCGGTTTCTTTCGTCACAATAATCATGATATGACATTTTCATATCGTCCCATCCCTAGTGTGTATGAGCGTGTGCACGTGTGCACATGCATACGTGCGCGCTTGCGCATGCGTGTGTGTGTGTGTGTGAATGCTGCAGGCAAGGCAGTCCCCTGGGTTTATGAGAGCGCCGTTAGCTTTCCAAACTAAAGCCAGCAAATGTCACCCAGAAGGTCTCGGGCAGTCAGTGGTGCTGAATAACCGCCTGACTGCCCATTCATACATGCATACATTGACACAGGCCGCCTGGATTATTATTATTTGATTCGATAATAGACGCCCTATGCCAACGGTCTCGTCTGCTCTTAACTGGAACTCTCACATTTTAAGCCTGTGGAAATGACCTCAGACGGTTTTCGAGGGATAGGTGTTTTTCTCACTTTCTATCTCATGTCCATGTTGTTTAGACCAGTGTTTCTCAAACTTTTTGTTAGACCAGTGTTTCTCAAACTTTTTGGGCTGCAGTACCCCCTTTTCCTGGTTTCTGAATCCAAGTATCCCCTTTAATGGACAACAGCATTTCCAAAATTCCAGTTTTTATGCCAATAAATTGTTTAAAATATAAGTAAGTAGCCTGTTTTCTATTAACGCTTCCAGTGCCAGCCCCTTGGGGGCGCCCAAGGTCTGTTGAGTGGCCAGCGTCTCTCTCATAGACAACCGCAGTAACATACAGGGATCCACGTGGCAGCGACATGTTTGTGCTTGTGTTGAGAAGGAACCGGATGGAATGGCTACAGATAGCTATAGGCTGATAGCCTGATCATTTAGAAGATAGATATTTGGCGATTTAAGCCGCAAATAAAACGTTCAAGCTAAGATTAGAACACAGTCCAGAGAAAATCCTCTCTAAAGATGTGACTTTGTATTGGATTCGGCGGCGCGATGCGGCGGCGTTACCCGATTACGGGCCGGTGGAAAGGGCTTTCGGGCGGGGGCCTAGATTTTAAATTTAGGTCCAGGCTTGGTGCGGCCTCGGATTATTTTATTCATTTTATTAAAAAAGCCGGACTAGTTCGGGATAGGCACACTGGAATACGTTGCTCCGCCGACAGTGAACATTCAGTGAACATTGGGGGGGGTCTAAACTTTATTTTAAACCATTTTCAATGGAATAAATCGTCGGACCATCTAAAATGGCTCGTTGGGAAGCGCTGGACGAAAAAAAAATTTTTGCCGAAGAAAAGCCGAACTTGTTCGGGATAGGCACTGGATGAGTTAAGTAACAGTTGTAATTTGATTACTTTACGGAGCAGTACATTCACATACATTTGCCAATGTTTTATCATTGAATCTAACCGTAAATTAAATGTTTCCATTTTCCATTTTCTCTCAAGTACCCACTGTTATATCTATGCGTACCCCTAGGGGTACACATACCCCCATTTGAGAAACACTGGTTTAGAAAACTGGTAGAATACAGATAGCATGAGGTCAGTCAGACAAACTCACAGACTGGGATTTGCGAAGGTTTATTGAGAAAATGAAAACAGCTTATTTTTGCACAAAGCATCTCTGCATGTCAAGCTACACCTGACCACTTAAACCCCTTTATTACCCGGCTTGGTTGAATGCTTGATTCTGTTTGGTCAATCAGTTGTGAATTATAGGTGAATAATGACTGTTCCACTCTGTAATGCACCGCTGCCTAATCAACAGCTCAGAGCACCTGCTGCATTCTGGCTGCGCTGCGTGAATTTAGTGCTGTATCCAACATGTCAGCCATGTAAACAAACACACAGCATCATTTACAACTAAACATTGGTCTCAAGAATGCGATTTGTTTTGTCTCTCCGCATCACAGTCTGGAAATGATGAGCCAGCCAATACACACTGGTGTATTTGTCCCGCCCCGCACCACAGACCAATCGGGAGCCGCGGTGGCTGGAAAGCGGAGTTCTATGCATTCTATGCAAGGCCCACCCAAGTAGAAAGCTGGCCCACCCATCGATTTAGGCAAAAAATATATATATATAAATAAATCATCTTCCATTTTTTTCTTTTTTTTAATCATGTCTCTTTCATTAAATAAAATGTTTGTTTTTTTCTTATTTTTTTGTTTTTTTTGTGATCATCATCTTGCAGTACAGTACTTGCTCCAGTGATGCATCTTTTACACTAGCAGCAGTTGGCTACTGTGTGTTTGGAGGGGGAGTGTTTATATTTGGGTGGGTGACGTGACGTAACGTTTTCGCTGTCCTCGGTGTCAAACATGTATAAATAAAAAATATATTTGTCAAAAACCTTCTGAATATTGTGCAGGACATTAAGCTTTATGTGAACTTACTCAAGATTAAAACATTTCATTCCTCATTTCTTCAGAATTTTCAACCAAACATGGCAAAACTCATATGGTGTGACTGTCCTGACCTTGTTTCTCAAAGTGGGAACTTGAATAAAACTAAGAAAAAGAATTGCTAAAAATCATTTGAAAATGAATGTAGGCTAAAAAAATGTCTATTTGTGAGCCTATATCTTTTCAAAGTCAAAGCATAATGTTTTCAGTCATTTCTGATCAAAAACCTTTTGTCCCCCAAACCAAAATCATTTGGTGTGACACTAGTTTGGACAAATTAAACAGGCAATTATTTGGACACCTATTGGCTAGAGAGGTCCTTCTTCTGTAAGGCTATTCAGCACTCCCAGCACAACTGCAAGACAGGTGTCTGAGGTGAGTTATGATTTTAACATTTTCATGAAATGCCATCTTGTTGAAACTTTGACAAACTCACCACTTTGGATGTCTGTTGGTGTGACACCTTTTCATTAAAAAAAGCTTAAGTTATTTGAAGTTTTGGTCATATTTCCATGTAGATCTAGGTTGCTTTGTTATAGCTAGCATGCTGTTAGCATGCTAATGTGTACATAGTAGCCTCAAGGTAAACCTAAATGCAGAAAACGTAATATGGTGTGACACTTAATCATAATGGTGTGACATGTCTGCTTGTCACGCCATATGACTTGATTGTCACACCATATGATTTATACTGTATTTAACTACAGATATAACAATAAATAACAAAGTTCCATGTTTCTTTTGTACATTTAAACATTTGTTTTAAACATTTTTACATAAAATGTAATTTAGCTTCATTCAGTGATACTTCAAATTCATCAGACAGAGCAGAAACCCCTTCACAGAAACCTTAACATATTGTTTCAATCTAAACAATATTTTCTCTTTGTCTTAAACTATACATTCCATTTTCTTTTGTCAGCTAGAAAATGACAAGTGCTGAGAGAACGAGAAAGTACAGGGAGAAACTAAACAATGACCCAGCAAGGAGAGAGGAGCCAAAGGGGCAAGACTGCATTTTCTACGAAGAGCAGGAGGTTGTCTGTGGCATAGCAGAACCGCAACAAGGCAGCCGGTTTGCTACCCTCACCAAATACGACTGGCTGATGTACAATACAGTCTAAATGTATAATCTAATCTGATCTAATACTTTTGTACTTTCACTCACTGGACTGGACAGTGGACAGTGTTAAGGTAGGACCCGAGACAAAACTAGCGAAAATAGCTGATCTACAAGCTCTCAACACGTTGTGCTGCGAGAGCTTGTAGATCAGCTATTTTCGGAGTTGCGCAACCCAGCACTCTTTAGCTAGTGGAGATGTGGTGTAATGTCATGATTCCTAATTACATTTGTTCAACACAAAATGCTGTGTTCAAGTTCAGGAGACTTCGGAAAAAAGCAATTTACCTGAATGCTGAGTTCTGTTTCCACTAATTGGTGTTAATAAAATGTTGCCTTGGCTCCAAGTGTGGCTATGCGCCTTATTGTCTCTTTAGGATCCTTCTGCCGTGGGCCGGCAGAAGACTTAGGTGTGCGTAGCATTCCTGTGCACATCCTCATCATCCATCTACTACTACAATTCTTTCTTATCCCATGTTAAAGCCCTACAATAATATCCTGTTCAGAAATATTAAGGCCATGTTATCCTGGGTAATTGTTTAATCAATCAGTAAAGTTCAGTACTCACTAATAGGTAGGTTAAAACACAGTTTGCTTTGACACATGAAGATATGATCATACGGTGTGACACTAAATCATTTGGTGTGACATTCCAAATAGTGAAAAATCATACCTTTATTAATGATTAAACCAAAAAAATGTTTATGGATTACATAGAGAATATTATCAGGAAGAGTCACAAATATTTGTGTAATTTTAGAGAAAGTTTTGACAGAATACATTTAAAATATGTTGTAAGATCATGAACATGGGCCTCACACAGAGTGTCGATTATGAAAAAAATATACAGATATAATTAATTTTCAAAAAACTATAGTGGATCACTGGTTAGTTATGATAAAGGACTTTGATAAAGTGAGTAACTTAAGAAAGATGTACTCCATTTTCATTTTATGAACAATTATTTTCATGTCACACCATATGACGATTTTAGGCACAAGTACAACAAACTGCTGAATAAAGTCTGATTCCAATAAAATATCTAAAAACAAAATGTATTTCCATAAGGTTGAGAGTGAGTAGAACAAAAGTAAATAACTTTTATGCCTGCAATTTAAAGTTTTTTTAAAAACACATTTTTTGGGGCGTCACGTCACTGACCCATTTGTAAATGTGTTGTTGGGATGAAGTGTAGCTGGGAACTCAATGCTTTGTATTAGCCTATTAATTATTGTTCACTGATACTGCCGCCCGCACCCGTTTTAACTCCCAAAAATACGAATAATTTACAGAAAAAAAATAAAGCTATAAAAAATAATAATCCCAACATTTCGCGCACACGCTCGAAGGGCGCTCACAAGAGTCCCACCCTGGGCCCACCCTGAAGTTGCCAGGCCCAACCCCTGTTCTGGCTGCGCCCCTGGTTCTATGTCCCACCTCCCCTTGGAGATACGAGGCCTTCCAGACTGTGATGCGGAGAGACAAAACTAATCACGGAACGGAGCGAACAGGCTGGCACCCAGGCTACTGAACTACAGCGTTTGCTTTGCTTCATGAACACATTTGTTTGCTCTGTGGCGCGACGTTTTAAAGAAATACTGATATGACTTCATTACACTGCCTCAAGAGTGAGACTAAACTGGTTTCTGGTTTGAAACACTTTGAGAGCACTGGAGGGTCATAATTATAACATGTCTAGGGGCTTATAATTCAAGGGGCTTATATCCACATGTCTGTACTTTAGTGCACTTTGTTTTTTTGGATATTTGGTTTGCTATACTCCAGATTAACCAAGTAAATCATAAAAAAAGCTACTTCGATTCATCTCTCACAGAATAACCTATTGGATCTCAACCAGTCAGGATTCGAGCTGGCCCACTCCACTGTAATAGCACTCCTTGCAGTCACAGAAGCACTCCATGCTGCTGCCCAGGCTGCCTCCCACTCTGCAGTCCTCATCTTATTCTTGACCTATCCGCAGCATCTGCATCTCTCCTCATGATGTGTCCACTTCAATCTCTCCATTGAAGTCATAAACATTGACAATGCGCATTGACACAAGGGAGGGGGGCCCGTACAAATCGTGGAGCAGTGGTGGGAAGTAATTAAGTACGGATGGAGGAGATTCCAAAACAAGAGACGTCACAGATTTCGAAACGGACAGTGTTGAACCATCCTTAACTATTACAAAAAAAAATATATATATATATATATATATATATATATATATATATATATATATATATATATATATATATATTGTGGCGTCAAGACCCAAAACCAACACAAAACACAGTTTCAAGTGCAGCCTACAGGCGCGTTTATTAACATAAGGTGAGTTTACATGGGCAGGAGTTGCAATGGAGCAGCAGATAAGCGTATTTCTTTATTACAACATTCAAGTTACTACCTAATTGGATAAATCATAACAGTCTTTACTTCTTCTTTCAGGGTTTCATCATCTCCTCTTCTTCCAGGTCCGGGCCAGGTAAGGTGAGTACAAAGGTAAGTAACTTAGAATAGGGTTCACTTAGAATAGGATTCACTTAGAATAGGATTCACTTAGAATAGGATTCACTTAGAATAGGATTCACTTAGAATAGGGCCTCAGGTGAGTACTTTAGCTTAGCCAAACACGAGTAATTTAGAATAGCCCAAATGTGGGTTTTCAGGGGGAACACTGGGCTGGTTTGTTACCGGGCTCTTGGGGGGAAGCGTGGTTCCATGGCACACGGGTGTACTGACGGTAGCCGGAGCGCCAGGGGCTCAGGCCGGCCTACGTCAGCGTGGGACCTCCTTCTCAAGTAGGTTTCGGAAACCAGCGGAGGACCCGGGGCTCAGGTGGGTTCCAGGTCGGCGCGTCGAACCCGGTACTCAGGTGGGTTTCAGAACAGCGGAGGACCCGGTACTCAGGTGGGTTTCGGACCGCAGCGGAGGACCCGGTACTCAGGTGGGTTTCAGAATCGGGCCCGGTTAACCAGCAGCTCAGGTGGCTTTTTCTTACTCAGTCTTTTAGGGCCGTTACAATGAAGCGCTCTCTCCTGTCGCTTCGCTTTCTTCCTCCTTCTCACTTTGGCCATGGGTTTAAGGGTTTACGTTAGAATGCTCCATATCTTGCCTACGGGAAAAGGATAATGCAGTGTCACTGTCATGGTCAACACATAAAACATTGGGAACGGAAATGAGTGGTGACATCGCTTCTTACCGCCAGCACGCACAGGACTCTCCCACACAGGTCTTCTCACACAGAGATCCAGAGAGTGAATGAGACGAGAGCCAAGCTCCCCTTTAGGTGTGCCCCAAATCACTCAGCTCCCGCAGCTGGCAATCTATTAGGGTGATAGCATGTAGGCTGGTATGTACCGCCCCTCAAACACACCTCCAAGCTGAAGGTGAGCTCCTCTGGGCCTGGCTCTGCCTCTCGCCCATTCACTCTCTCCTGTGACGTGCTTACCTTGCGGCCTTCCACGTAGCGAGACACCACAATATATATATATATATATATATATATACCGATGTCTCTGGTTGACATTGGCACATTTCACTCAGGTTTTTTCATCTCACTCATGTCACTTTGTCTGCTGACCTCACTCAGCAACAAAATAAAAATAAAATAAACAAAAATTAAAATAAAACAATTCACAGGAGGCAAGCAGTGATCACCCCATGATGTGCACTGCAATGTAGTTTCAAATGCACTACATTGCAGATGCTTTTTTGAGAGTAAAAAACAAAAAAAAGAAGAGAAGACATGCATGACATGCATGATCTTCACCTCTGTCTCTCATTCTCTCCCTGGCTCTCTACGCCGCTGGTTGTGGCTCACGTGGTAAGGTGAAAACTCGCCACGCATTCTCTGTATAAATGTGACATGCTCAATAGTAATTCAGCTCTCGTGTACAGGCAGCGATATGGACATGATGATGACCTTGATACTCACCTAAAAGGCCCTGGAAACGAAGCACTAAAAACCCACGGGAAAGCAGACAGCGAGCGTACCTTGAAGAGGAAGAATTTAAGTTATTGATGTTCATAACTGTTTACATTCCATTAATTTCCCTTTTCTAAAGTACTTACCTGGGGCCCTACGTCTAAAAGTACTCGTGTGTAATCCTACTCTAAGTACTTACCTCTGGTCCTATGCTAAGCCCTACTCTAAATACTCACCTGGAGCCCTACTCTAAGTACTTACGTACCGAAGTTCCCCGCTGAGTACCCACCTGACGTCCGGCCCGCAACGTACTTTCCCCCCAAGCCCTGTCCCAAGTACTTCTGAAATTACTCTTAAGTTTGCTCTGCCATGTTGATGACGTCATTCTCAACAATTTGCCAAATTGGGACTTCATCGGCTTCTTTGATTGGCCAAAATGTGATGTTTGCGCCAATGAACCGACAAAAGTGCTAGTGCACACATTAGGATGTCAGTCGCTCACAGTGAGGCATTTGAGGAATCGTCTTTGATCCCTGGAGGAGCATTTTCAGAGAAATGTTCTGCTGGACCCTATGTCTGAACAGAGTACCTAATGAAACCCATCAAGCTGCTGTCGCCGTTGGAGACAAAGTCTACTCATTTGGAGGGTTCGGGAAAGACGGGGGTGATCAGATTGATGTTCATGTCTTCAACACAGTGTCTTTACGCTGGAGGAAGTTGACCCCAGTGACAACTGGAAGAGGAGAATGTCACCTTGAGGTTCCAACCATTTGCCGGGGCCACACAGCTGTGCTGATAGAACATACCTACATCTGGGGAGGTTGTAATTATTACAAAAACAATTACTGCAACGGGCTTTATGCATTTGATGTCGACACCCAACAGATGGTTCAAGCCCAAGGTTTCTGGAACTGTTCCAGGGGAGAGGCGCTACCACTCCGCCTGTGTCCTGGGGAAGTTCATGTATATTCATGGAGGACATAATCGTTCAGCTGGATACTATAATGACACGTGCAAGTTGGACACCACCACAATGGTCTGGTCTTTAATTAACACCGGAGACAATCCACCTCCCGCTACATCAGATCACTCTGCCACCGTCATCGGGACAAAGATATTTGTATTTGGGGCCAGAGCCTGTGACAACACCATCAGAGTGTTTGACACAGAGACCAACTGCTGGCTGAGAACACCTTCTGCACAACTTCTTCCAGAAAGTCGCTGGGGTCATTCAGCTTTTGCCTACAATGGAGAGCTGTACATATTTGGTGGATATAACCATAGTAACAATACTGCCCTCAATGATCTGTGGAAATTCAACCCAGAGACATCATCCTGGAAGAAGGTTACGTCCAAGAGAACAGGTCCTTCTCCGATGGCCTGCATGTGCTGTTGCATTGTGGGAGATCGTGTCATCCTCTTTGGAGCAGCTATAGCCGTCAAGAGACCCCTTTTCATCTTAGACTTAAGTCCTAGTCTCAAGACATTCTGCAAGCTAGCAGTTATTCAGTACGATCTGGTGCAGTCAGAACTCCCACACGACATCAGGTGGGAACTGGCAACCATGACTAACAACAACAACACATAAAAACAAAACTAAGACAGGGTCCAATAAGGGTGAAGATTCTGGCTACGTGAGACAACACAAACACAGCCGTTCGCGTATAGACGGTTTACCTCTTGCTGAAACTGCTGGGTTTCAGCAAGAGGGGTATTGGGGTATATATTGGGGTATTGCTGGGTGGCTGGAGGGGTTCGAACCAGCGTCGTTCTGAATACCAGACATCCCTCTCTACACCTCTCTAAGCCAGTGGTTCCCAAACTGGGGGTCACCAAACTATTTCAGGGGACCCCCAGATATAGCACAGGGCATGCTCTAATGATTTAGCTAGGGCGCCCGAGTGCAAGCATTAATTTGTTTTGCACAAAAAAAACATTCCTTGGCTATAAATGGCCCCAGAAAATGATGGTTTAGTGATGAAAAGTGATGAGTCGTCACTTTTCACAGTTTTGTGGGCGTTTTCTGTGGCCATTTGTAGCCCAAGGAATATTTTTTGTGCAAAACAAATGCTTGCAATAGATTCAGCATCACGACAAACCCCTAGTTAGAACCCTCACATCCGACTTAAATACCCAGGAAAAAAATGTTTTTCTGGCTATTTTCCTCCTGTATAGAAAGTCGATGTGAGCCCAACTTGATTTGGCCGCTGTGGCGACCCAGAAGGTCGCCGACTCGGGCGCCCTAGCTAAATCATTAGAGCATGCCCTGGGCTACATCTGTGCAAAATGTGGCGCTTTTAGACTGAAACCCTAAGGCCTCCGACTATCATTGAAAGGAAGGACAGTAGGCTGACAGGAATAAGCCAGAGGGATGGGGAGTGACATGCAACAAAGGCTGTCGGGATCGGGACTCGAACCCGCAACTGTCAGGCTACACTGAGCCTTGGTACCAAATTGGCCAAATTCACCCTTTGTCAGCCTTCTGATTGGCCCCTGACTGACCAACCAGCAGGCCCTTTCTGCCTTGTCCCGCCCTGGTTCCGCATTTCTTTTTTTATATTGAATTTGCTAAAACATCATTTTTGGAGAAATAAAAACATTTAAAAACATGCCCAGTCAGCAGTCACTATACTGCACCTGAGAGGCTCCTTTTTACTGAAACCAAGTTTAAAATGAGAGTTGAATACACAAAATAACAATAAGAAGCAACTGAATTTCAAAGGTAGTGAATGCAGAGAGAGGACCTTTGTAGTCCACTTACCAGAATCTGAACCCTGGCATATTGAGTACAATAAGGTTTTATGTTAGAAATGTTGAGTATGGGTTCCCAGCATTTAGAAACTGCCGGATGCTAACTTGCATATGTTGAGCAATTTTCATAATTTGCATAATTCGATTTATTTAGCATAATCCCCCATAATAATGGATATGTCAAAAACTGATTGGCTGATTTGAACAATTTTGGAGTGGTTTTGGGGGTTACTGAGAATGCTGGATCCATTTCTGACATTTTCTAAATTCAAAATGGCCGTTTTAAACCGGAAATGGCCAATATATCAACTTAAATCAACAAAAAAGTATCAAAATCACCCCACTTTAAGTTGGTATAAGGCCATTTCCGGTTTAAAACTGCCATTTTGAATTTAGAAAATGGATTCAGCATCCTCAATAACCCCCAAAACCACTCCAATATTGTTCAAATTGGCCAATCAGTTTTTGACATATTATCCATTATTATAGGGGATTATGCTAATTAAAGCTAATTATGCAAATTATGAAAATTGCTCAACATATGCAAGTTAGCATCCGGCAGTTTCTACATGCTGGGGACCCTTACTCAACATTTATAACATAAAACCTTGTTGTACTCAATATGTCCGGGTTCACAATGGGGCTCTATGGGCTGGCAAGTAGGCTATTGTCCCACCAAGACACAGCAACCAATGGGCGTGAAGAGGGGCGGGACAACGGGCGGGACTTGACAAAGGTCCAGACTGGAACAGAAATTCTTTTGGGTTGTGACCTGAAAAGTTTGGGTTGTGACCTGAAAAGTTTGGGAACCCTCGCTCTATAAGCCACGGCCACCTCCTGAAAGAAACGGCAGAGCGGTTTCCGAGCGGCATGGCCATCACACTCCATCCAGATTAATGTCGATTGCATGTGTCCAGACGCTCATGATGACCGTAAAGGCGAAATCAATAGGAGCCAAGTCTCTGGGCTGTGCTTCCCTTTAACCCATTCAGGCCGAGAATTATTGAATGCTTTAACTATTGAAAAATAGCAGATATACAAGCTCACAGCGCGGCACCGAGTGCCGCGCTGCAAGCTTGTAGATCTGCTATTTTTGAAAAATCGTGAAAATGTGTGCACATTGTTTCAATATATATTTTTCAAAGCAAACTTTTGTAACTCAAATCTCTGCTTCTGGGGGGTCCCTGGAACAACATATATTGAGATGGGGGTCTGCGGTCAAATAAATGTAATTTTGGGGGTCCTTGACATGAAAAAGTTTGAGAACCACTGATTTAGAGGAAGGATTTAGATGTTTCTTTTTTTCTTTTTTTATTCATGCTTGCAGTGGAGCCAGGGCCCCACTGAAAAATGTCAGAACTTTACAAAATACAACAATAAAAAATATGTAGAAACAAGCAATTAATAAAGTCTTGAAAAGATTCCTTTGCAGCAGAAGTAAGACACACGTCTCAGTTCATGGTGACCATATTTTTGTGCCTCTATAAAGCGCCATTGTACAGCCTAACTGCAGCGTATACAGGGTAGAGTTTTTAACTCGGTTTGTTTTGGCCTTGGGCCCTGGTTCATCCAGCTGATGTTGAATGTTGGGTCAAAAGATATTCAAAGACTTGCACACGTTTTCAAGATTTTCCAAAAATAGCAGATCTACAAGCTCGGTGCCGCGCTGTGAGCTTGTATATCGTCACTGTCGGGCAGAAACCTTGTATCTCCAAGTTTAAAATGTGTACGTTCTTTCCCAAAGTAAAGCCCTGCGTCATCACACAAGGCCGGCGCACAAAAGTAGTGAAAACAGCCGATCTACAAGCACACAACGCCTCGCACCGCGAGGCGTTGTGTGCTTGTAGATCTGCTGTTTTCACTAGTCTAAATCATTTTCAAAATGGTAAATACAAAACGAACGGTATTTGGACATACAAGGTTTTCACCCGTCAACGACGATATCTGCTATTTTTCAATAGTTAAAGCATTAAATAATGGTTAAAGTGGTTCAAATCTAACGCGACTTGGGCGCGTTCCGGGACTTTGAGGCTTAACAGAGTGCTCCTGCAGGGGAGAGAGAGATCAATGGCCGCACAACAAGCAGGTGCATGATCCAATTACACCTGTGGAGCAGCAGGCATCCGTCTTGCCGCTCGGCGTTACACACACAAGCAGGGGTGCATGTCGCACCAAAATCTGGGTAGAAGGATTCACTGCCCATGAATGTTCTTCATAGGGGGAACTGGGAACGCAACATTATTACGCGTTATTTTGTGCTTTAACTATTGAAAATTTGCATTTTAGCATTAGCATTTTTTTCTTAATCGTGATTTTTTTTTTTTTTTTTTTAAACCTGTTTCTATGTCAGTGGTGCTCAAACCTTTTCATGTGAAGGACCCCCAAAATGATATGTATTTGGCCACGGACCCCCATATCAAAATAGTTAGTTCCAGGGACCCCCCAGAAGCTAAATTTGAGTTACAAATGTGCGCTTAAAAAATACATATATTCAAAGATTTGCACACATTTTCACGACTTTTTCAAATATAGCAGATCTACACGCTCGCAGCGCGGCACCGAGTGCCGCGCTGTGAGCTGCTATATGTTTCAATAGCTAAAGTAAAAAATAATGAAGGCCCCTCCACCTTGGGCCCTAGCAACTCAGTCCCACTTTTTCCCCCCTTGTGACGCCCCTGGTTATACACGCAAGCCCATGCACTCAATCACAAAAGAAACGTCACCCAGAAACACAAACACATAGTCGCTGGTGGGTAGAAACCTTGTAGGGCCAAAGACTAGAGAGATTAAAGCTAGAAAGCAAGGATTTACTGTACACCTGGGGGCGGCCCGCGGCCATGGCCGAGTGGGTAGAGGCTGTCTGGGAATTAGAACGTAAGAGACCCAGTGTTACACTTCACCCTTAACACACGGGTGACTAACAGGTCATTTTGACCAATTTTGAGATCGCAAAGTGCAATAACTCTCCCCGTGAAGGTCTCAGAAATTTCCCCTTCCATGACTTTTCCTAAATACTCAAGAAAGACACATGTTCTCGTTTTTTTTCCCCTTCTGAAACGTTTCCTAAGTATGAAATAATATACCATTATACCACTCTGACTGTTAGTTATCGGTCATAAAGACAGGTCTCACCCATTCCTCCCCCTCCCAGAAGCAAGGAGAGAGTTTCACACCTTTTGCGCTCCCCATTTGAGAGGTCAGTTGAAATGCTAATTCACATTTGGAAGACAATAGAACCCCTGCTGGCAGCAGGGGAGTAGGTGTTGCTCTCCTGGGCCAAAAGGGAGAGAATTTACCTGTTAATTTGACTGATAAATGCAGTCAGAGTGGAAGTGATTTTCTTTCCCCAGTCACCCGAGTGTTAAAGGAGCTATAGTCAACTTTTTCATTGTGGCCCTTGTCAGGCTGACTTTGTTTACATCCCTCTTCTATTCTTTTATATGGAATCCATAAAGTAATTTCCATAAAGTAATTTTGGGGGTGAATTATCCCTTTAACAGGGACCAGAAAAATACTCCTTCGCGAACTGAGTATTGCTTTTTTTTTTTTTTTTTTTTTACCATGAACCACACCCCTGTATTGGGTACACAATTTAAAAGTAAATACTGGGAAATTAAAATAATATGTATATCAGTAACTGTGGGCGGTCAGGAGCTATTTGAAATCTGATTATCCATGATATTGGATCATTGTTTACAAATTTTTCACATTCACCACGATAGTCCTAGTCCTTGCTACAGAAAGTTGCAGATCTACAAGCACACAACCACACTGTCTGAAGCACAATGCATTTCAAGCTTGTAATACTGGCACTAACTAATTATAACCAAAGCATAGCGGCTTTATTTATAATGTTAAATATTAAACAAGGTTGAAGAGAACGCACTGCTGTAGGCCATATTCTACCACAAACGGCAGCAGTGCAATCCAACAAGTGGATGCCTCACTCACTGTTATTTCAGAGGGGCTGCATTGAGTCAAACCGGCATTACCCTGAAGAGTTCCACTCTGACAAGCAGGGGCGTCACACCAAATGCTGGGCCCTGGGTACAAGGATTCACTGCGGGCCCCCCATGAATATTCCAAGAGGGGGTTTCGACTGGGAACGCATTATTTTGTGCTTTAACTATTGCAAAATAGCAGATATACAAGCTCACAGCACGGCACCGAGTGCAAGCTTGTAGATCTGCTATTTTTTTTTTTAAATCTTGACAATTTTTGCAATTTTTTTTGGAAAAACCTATGTTTCTATGTCAGTGATGCTCAAACCTTTTCATGTGAAGGACCCCAAAAATTATATGTATTTGGCCACGGACCCCCATCTCAAAATATTTAGTTCCAGGGACCCCCCTCAGAAACAAAATTTGAGTCACAGATGTTTGCTTAAAAAATACATAAGCGCGGCACTCGGCTGCACTCGGTGCCGCGCTGAGCTTGTAATATCTGCTATTTTTCAATAGCTAAAGTATAAAATAATTAAGGCCCCTCCACCATGGGCCCTAGTAACTCAGTCCCACTTTCCCTCCCCTTGTGACGCCCCTGCCTCACTCACTGTTATTTCAGAGGGGCTGCATTGAGTAAAACCGGCATTACCCTGAAGAGTTCCACTCTGACAAGACATCTTTTTTTTTATTTTTAGAGAAGGGAGGGGAGCTGTGGGACTGTGACTGACATCTCTGTGCATGAGTGGTGTCTGGGAACAGAGTGGCTGTCTGGTGCCAGAGTCGCGTTGACAGATCCACCTCATGTGGAGGTACGGTGATGATGTGCAGCTGGCAGAAGACACGGCGGGCCTGTCTTCAATATCCAGTGATCCGACTGGACACAGAGAGAGACGGCGACTTTTGCAACGCTTCGTCTCGGAATGCCTGTCACCGCGATGTGATACCTTTACGTGGGCTCTCGCTCTCTATATCTGTGTCTGGAGGTCGGAAGCAGCCTGAAGTCTTATAGGCCTATAAGGACGTTGGCACAGAGTATGAGGCCCGTGGCCTAGTATAGTGGAAGTGGTGGAAAAAATTACTCACGTTTGCTTTAACGAATTAAGACCTGGAACAAGGGATATCCGATATTATCGGCCAGACGATATTATCGTCCGTTATTAGCATAAAAATGTATATCGGAAAATATCTGTAAAAAAATATATATATATATATTTTTTTTCATATATATATATTTTTCTAGATATACAGATATACAAGATTTTCATTTTATCGGTGAACATTTGTACAAATCGTTGAATATTTTGACCCAATTCTATAAATCCTTACGCATGAAAAAAATGAGCACCACTGACATAGAAACATGCATGTTTCTATGTCAGTGGTGCTCAATTCACCCTTTGTTAGCCTTCTGGTTGGTCCCTGACGGACCAACCAGCAGGCTCTATCTGCCTTGTCCCGCCCTGGTTCCGCCTTTTTTATGTTGAATTTGCTAAAACATAATTTTTGAAGAAATAAAAACATTTAAAAACATGCTGAGTCACTATACTGCCACTGAGCAGCTCCATTTCACTGAAATCAAGTTTGAAATGAGAACTGAATACACAGAATAACAATACAAAGCCACTGAATTACAATGGTAGTGGATGGAGTGTCCCACCAAATGTCCCACCAAGACACAGCAACCAATGGGTGTGAAGAGGGGCGGGACAACGGGCGGGACTTGACAAAGGGTGAATTTTTTTCATGTCAAGGACCCCTAGAATTAAATGTATTTGGCCGCCGACCCCGTGACCAGGCTTTTCTCCTCGGAGTTGAGTAAAGGAGGGAGGGGGCGCGCCTCCTGGCAGAGATCTGCGCTCCGCTGAGCGCACCTTTCCAGTAATAAACCTGTAATTGTTTGACCACCAGAATCTATGCCTACATATTTTCTTCACGCAGAGAGGTTACAGGCGGCGCAAAGTGGATTTAGGAGAGAGCCATTTTGATGTACTTACACAGGCCGGCTCTAGCGTGGTGCCTAAACCCTGTAAAATTATTCAAATCCTCTCCTCTCTCTCTCTGTCTCTCTCTCTCTCTCTCTGAATGAATCTGACACTGCATACTTTTCTTCCCAGTGCCTCCAAATTGGCAGGGGAGGCAGGCTGCCAAGCTGCCAGTGTGATGCCGAATGAAGCCTGCCATTGTAGCCTGCTCGTTTGGAATTAGCTTCAGTGGAACCGTGTCTGCGTTTGATTTAGTTGCAATGTCCTCGGAAAATATATTGTGTGGATGAAATAATCGGAGTCCTAATGCGGATGATAGATTCATCCGAACGTCATTAGGTCTGAATTTCTCCCCCGTCTATTCTAGGGTTAGCTGAATGGTAGCAATGACTAAGTCATTTGCTAGGCATTGGGCCATCATTACCAGGCTTAATGTTAAAAGTGCACTACATTTGCATAACGAAATAGAACAATTTGGAAAATACTCAGGATACAAGATACATTTCAATAAATCTAATGCGTGTCTCCTGCACATGACGCCAACAGAAACGATGCACAACGCATATCCCTTTAACTGGACTCCAGAAGGGTTTAGATACTTAGGAATAAATGTCACACCGAAACTGGAGAACTTATAAAGGGAAAATCACTGTCCTCTTATAGAAAAAATAAAAAGTGATCTGTGTAAATGGGCTACGCTACCATTATCTCTATTGGGAAGAATAAATGTGATAAGAATGAACGTCCTTCCAAGACTAAATTTTCTTTTTCAAATGTTACCATGTTACCTATCTACAGATTTTTTTAAAGTAATAAACAGACCGATTTCAAAATTCATCTGGGGTAACAAAAAACCTAGAATAAAATTGGTGACTCTTATGAAACCAGAATCCACGGGAGGTCTTGGTCTTCCCAACCTCCAATATTATTATTGGTCAGCTCAATTAAGAAATGTTTTGTCATGGTCGTTGGGAAGACAGGACTCACAATGGGTTCAGATGGAAGCTAAATTTGTTGACCCAATACCATTGGGCTCTCTTATATTTATAAAAAATAATAATAAAATAAGAAACATGGGTAACTGTTTCACTATATCAAACACATTGCGTGCTTGGAAGGATTGTTCAAAAAAACTTGGTATTATCAACTGTACAACTTTGCTTTCTCCTATTCTTCATAATCCAGATTTAGACAAACACTTAACATCAGTTAACATACAAAGGTGGACTCAGTTGGGGATAAATCAAATTAAAGACCTGTTTCACACAAACAAGCAGTTAAAATCATTTGTGGATTTAAGAACAGAATATGGAATTCCAAACACAGATTTCTTTAAATATTTACAAATGCGAAATGTTATACAGTCACTCAGGAGAGAAAATAAGTTAAGATTAGAATTATATGAAATAGAAGAAACATTAACACTATCAACTACAATTAAAGGTAAAATCAGTGAAGTATATGACATACTATCCAAAGACTGTCAATCAGCTTTCTTACCTTTGTTGAACATTTGGGAGACTGACTTAGCAATGACATTTGAAGAAAACACTTGGACAAATATCTGTGATCGAATACATTTTTCATTCACAAGTAATAAAATTAAAGAAGCTAATTTTAAATTCATTCATAAGTTTTATCTAACACCAATAAAAATGCATAATATTTGTAATGATAACTCACCAAACTGTCCTTGATGTAAAACCCACAGAGGAACATTTTTGCATATGTTTTGGCAATGTGAAAAACTAAAACATTTTTGGGAATCAATTCACTCTTTCACAAGGTCTGTACTGGAAACAGAATTTGAAATGTCCCCATGTTATTGAACGATCTATTGGAGATAAGGATGGATGTAAAAAAATATAGACTATTAATCACCATAACGTATTTTGCTAAAAAATGTATTCTTTTGTTCTGGAAGGATGAATTGTCACCCACCTTTGGGATGTTCCAAGAGCAATTAGCTCAATTACTACCACTGGAGAAACTGACTTTTGAAAAACATAACCGAGGACGGGTGTTCCAGGACCTATGGTCCCCTCTGTTCTCCCAGCTGAGAACTGGGGCAAATGTTTGACATGAACTGAAATGTAAGATATGCATTTGCTGATGCTGTTGTTGCGATACTGTTACTGTAGTTTTTGTTTTGTTTTTTGTTAATTTGTCTGTTTGTTTTGTTTTTGTATAAAAACTTGTGCCCCTAATAAAAAGAATATTAAAAAAAAAAAAAAAAAAAAAAAAAAAAAGTGCACTGCTTCATCTTTAGATGAATGAATGGGAGACACAACATAGCTCTCCATTAAACTGTAGTGAGGAGGAGTGGACAGTACATGCTGTATTCTTTCACAGTAAGGACCCATTTTTCTCACAAAAGGTATAATACAGGGTTCTTTAATGTCTTCAGGCCAAGGACCCCTTAGTTGAGTGAGAAATGAAGCAGGGACCCCCCACAACCCATACTGTAGATACTAGATACCATATAGTTTAATTTCATCGTTTGACAGCGCAATCATCAGTGTATTTTGGGTTCATATAAATTTGTGTTTCCAGATATTTAACCACTTGAACCGTCAATACCTTTCACTCTGTACTTAGTGTGCTCTTTTTCCCCCATACAACAAACCTCTTTGCCGAAAATAGCCGATCTACAAGCTCACTGCGAGGCGTTGTGAGCTTGTAGATCAGCTATTTGTGGCTAACGTTCTCAGAAAATGGACGCTAGGGTTCAAGTGGTTAATATAGAAAAGGAGAAAAAAAAGCTTCTATCACAAAGATTTGGAGGACCCCCTGTAGTAACTCTGATGACCCCTTAGGGGTCCCGGACCCCTTGTTGAAGACCTCTGGTATAATATAAATCTTATGCATTGTAATGCAATGTACAGTACACACATACACAGATGTTAAATGACATGCTAAATGCAGGCTGCACTGCTCTGTAGTCTGTCTGTATGTCTGTCTGTCTTTTTTACACAGAGAGCATGAACGCGTAGTTGAAAACCCTTTAGTTGTACATTGATGTGAAGCACCCCTCTTCTGTTGTTATTGGTAAGGTATAAAGATCCCGATTTCCATTTGGCCAAATGAGGCATAGATCCTCGCTACGGTTGGACATGCATACAAGCAGCCAACCATGCTGCGTCACCACCGAAAACCATTTTGTGATTTGTTCAGCTAGTTTCACAAACTGCACACCTCGTAACTTGCGGTCAATAGCTAACGATTGGACAAGCAGGCCACTGCATTATGATTAGGCCCTACAGTACGTCTTGTTTTCTGTATGAGAAGTCTGGTCTAGTGTTTCAGTATAAATTCACAGGACATTACGTTTGTCATGTGTAAATATCTGGTGTTGCTAACTGAATTTCTGCATTGCGCTGGCTATAAAAGATACCAATTTACTCATGGCCTAATATTTTCAGACTACTTCTGGTGACAAAATGTCCACGGTTGAAAATGACCCCTGCAAGCCAAATGACGTCATGATGAAGTTATGATCGTCTTCCGGTGACGTTCAGAACTAGGCCAGATCACAGCCCATATGGGGATGATCTTGACGTCATTACCAGGACGTCATATGGACTACAGGATTATTGTTATTGTTTGTAATGTTAGTTGAAATATGAGCATGTAAGGATATATTCTGGGACATATCTGACTAGTTATGATATTTATATGGCCTCGATCGGACCCTCTCTGATTAATCCAGGACGTCCGTTTTCGTGGGCAGGATTTATGTTGGTTGAAATCTATATTCTAGGCCAGATCTGACTAGTCATGGTTTGACTTGATCTGTCCCCAATCAAGACGTCACTGATTGGTCCAGATCCTGACCGTGCTTGCTGGGACCAGTGTCTGTCAGTGTGTCTATCTCTAATCTAATCTAATACAATCTAATCTAATCTAATCTAATCTAATCTAATCTAATCTAATCTGTGCATACATGGGCAACTGGCGGCCACCTTCACTTAATGCGGCCTGCAAGTTAATACCGGAATACTGAATATATTATTGATTTCAGCTGTTACAATTCCAAACATGACCTGCTTTAATTCCGTCAGTCTAGTAGGTTAATGACCATCATCAAAGTTGCCCACCCCTGGTCTAGTGTGTTAAATCATTAATTAGCCCAAATGATGTGAAATGCCTCATCATGTCAAACATTGACTACCAGAATAAGCTACAAAGAGAGTTGAGGAAACACTCTCTCCTATATGCCCCCCTGGGTACCACCGTATTAATGTCTCCGGTCTCCGCATCATATGAATTGCACTCCACGTGGACACAAGTCACTCAAATGCACATCATCTCATTCCTGGAGCCCGTTCACACGATGTTTGTTCAGCTTCTTCTCGGGGGAGAGCAGGGGACAGGAAAGGATTTGTTCAAAGGAAAAGTGGACAGACAGGCTCTCTGTGATCCACAGGGCAGCGCTGGCTTCTCTCCCCTCCCTGCTGCTGCTGGTGGCGCAGTCTTGGATGATATCTCTCTCTCTCTCTCTCTCTCTCTCTCTCTCTCTCTCTCTCTCTCTCTCTCTCTCTCTCTCTTCTGTCTTTTTCCCTCCTTCTTGTAAATTAAAGCCCTGCTTCATCATACAAAAGTGTTGCACAAAAGTACGTGAAAATAGCAGATCTACAAGCACACAACGCCTCGCCATGCGAGGCGTTGTGTGTTTGTAGATCGGCTATTTTCAGAATTTTAAATCGTTTTTAGAGCAATAACAAAAAAAGAAGGTTTTGGACCAGTGGCGTAGACAGGATTTATCAACTGGCCAGGACTGGCACAGTGGGTGGGCACAGATGTGGGCTTATACATCGGCTATTTTAAAATAGCGAACATTACAATATTTAAAGGGACATACTACAGTCATTCATTTTAAAAATCGCTTCATAATTGACTAAGCTATGATCAAATCAAACTGTGGTGTCTTTCTTTGCTTCCTAGATAGCCGCGCATCGCCGCACCGCGCACCGCTCCGTGAAGGTTTTAGTTATTTTTGGGTGGGCACAAAAACGAAATGGGTGGGCCTAGGCCTTGTCAGGACCACCCATGGCTACTCCGCTGTTTTGGACATACAAGGTTTCCACCCGACAACAACGATAATGGTCTTCATGTATATGCATGATTCATTTTTTCTTTTTTTTTTACTAATAGTGGGAAACATTATGACTGTTCAGGGCTTTGATTCATTGTGTGCGGTGTCGAGGCACTGAAAATAGCCAAGCTCACAACGAATATAAATGACAGTGTTACGCCTTCTTATACTAAATAAACAGTAGGCTACATACTGTATAGATTGTTCGAGATATTATAATAGTGGTAAAAAAAACACACACACACTGGCCTCTAAGCTCAGTGGCCTAGTGGTTTGAGTGTCTGCCCTGAGACTGGGAGATCGGGGGTTCAAACCCCGGTAGGGTCATACCAAAGACTCTAAAAAATGGGACCAAGTGCCTCCCTGCTTGGCACTCAGCATCAAGGGTTGGATTGGGGGTAAGTCCCTGCGACATACTAGCGCCATGTCCAGGGGGTATACTTGTACATCAAGCTGCCTCACGCTACAGAAACAGGAGATAGGCTCCTGCCCTATGATCCTCATGGCTCGGCCGAGTCATATGGGCCTCATGGCTCGGCAAGGCTTACTTACTCTAAGCTGTATGTTCTGGCAGCAGGAGGGGGATGAAAACTCAAACGTATAGTATACTACACTGCATTGGTTCCATTGATGCGCTAGCCAGAAAACACATTGAGTCTGATCGATTGAGTGATCATTAAAATAAACATGCTCTGAAAATGCACAGGACGTTGGTCAGAGAGAGAGAGGTCACCAACGCTTTCAAGACTGGGCTCTGATCCAGAAAAGGTTACCTCAGGTACTTACTGCAGTTACTCAGCAGGCATGTGCACACGTAGACATCAAAGGGGGATTGAGCCCCTGCCCTTTTATCCGTCTGTAAAAAGTGTGTGTTTCCTAAACCCACCAGGCTTGAGTTAAGACCCGCCTCGCGGAAACGCGAGAACTTCTAGGAGTGGCTGAAATCCTTGCCGGACAAAGGGAGGGTGGATAAAGTCAGTAAAGGCACGAAGACAATCTTAAAACTTGTACTGAGAAAAGCCTGCATTTGCACAATGCACAGCTATTCATTTGTCACTACAGTGCTCAAAATAAACTGTGCTAAACAAAAAACCTGAAACTTACTTTGTACTGTGCTTAAAAAAGGGAAACTTTGCAACTTTGCAAAAGAGAAAAACATACTGAGAAAGCTATTAATTTGTCACTACTGTGCTCAAAATAAAAACTCTTACTGATTATCAGTTACATTGATTGTTATAGTTTGGATATGGCTTTGGGCGTATTATGCTGCGTGTATTATTGTAATGGATCGGTAGGTAGTAGGTACAGTATTGCTTTGCACTAAGAGCACTAACGTTCATATGCACTTTCATACTTAAGATTATTGAGAGGGGCGTTTCCGCGAGGCGGGACTCAACTCGATTCTGGTGGGTTTAGGAAACACGCTTAAAAAGTGCCCTCTCCAGACCATGAATGCAGATTTTACTGTGGTGAAAGAAATGCAAATCCCCTCTTTCCATGCCATACCAGAAGGCAGCATTCAAGAGAATTGCCTTGTCCAAACTCTCCTGAACTTGAATGCAGCATCTTATGTTGAAACAATTGTCCTCTCTGTTGATTATGCTTAGTTCAGTGTGGTATCACGCACCACAAACAGCCAACCTCCAAGCTCACAACGTGTCGCGATGCGACACGTTGTGAGCTTGGAGGTCTGCTATTTGCGATATTTCCACCAAAAGGCCCTTTTAGAAATGTCAGCCCCTGCCTCTCTAACATTCTCTGCACGTCCCTGTTACTCAGTACCATGTGTAAAAAAAATATGTCGATATTTTTTCTCTTTTTTATTGCTCTCTCCCCCTTCTAATGGAAATAATCAAAACAATGGAGCTCTGCACAAAACAGAATTTCACCCACAGTTTTTCACCCGTAAACCGCTGATGTGACAATGAAGTTGATTCTGATTCTGATTCTGAACCCACCGATTTGTTCAAAAGAGATAGCAGTGAACAGTCTCCCCCTGTGATCCTTATAGGGCAGCCAGGGACGTGCAGAGAATGTTAGAGAGGCAGGGGCTGAAATTTCTAAAAGGGCCTTTTTTTGGAAATATCGAAAATAGTAGACCTCCAAGCTCTTGTGTGAGCTTGGAGGTCAGCTATTTTCGGTGCATGAAACCACACTAAACTAAGCATAATCAAGTCAATACTGGAGATATGGTGTACAGCATGGATTTCTACACAGTGAGGGCAATTCTTTCAACACAAGATCCTGCATTCAAGTTCAGGAGAGTTTGGACAAGGCAATTCTCTTGAATGCTGCCTTCAGGTATGGCATGGAAAGAGGGGCATTTGCATCTCTTTCACCATAGTAAAAACTGCATTCCTGTAATGGAGAGGGCACTTTTTTTATTTTATTTTATTATTATAATCTTTTGTAATTTAGTAATTTATTTCGGTCATAATCATATACATTTAAAACAACATTCCATTTATAAAAACAAAAACATTTCATACAATAAAAACAAATACAGTTAAAACAAAACAGAAAAACAGAGCAGCACAAGACTGCAAGACCGAAAAAGAGCAGGCTGAAGCTAGAGCTTATAATGCTACCCTTCTTATTATAAATTCATTGTATTTAACAAAACTGTTGAAGAATAATCAAACAAAACAAAGACAATATTTATGAAATTTAAATAGTTTCATTATTAACAATTTCAGGTCGTGACCTGTAATTATACATTTGTATTATTTTTTTTGTATTTTATTTTATTATTCTTTTATGCAGTTTATTATTGTATTATATATTGCTGTATTTTTGTATCATATTACTTTCATATCTCTTAAATTTGCATATGGAGCTACATGTTTTTAGATCATTTTCACAGCTATTCCTTTATGAATTGCTTTAGCGGATACACAATGCTTTTTGATATTTGTTCTACAGACAGATAAAAGAGCAGGGGCTCAAGCCCCCTTTGATGTCTATGTGTGCACATGTCAGAGGGCAGCATTAGCTTCACATCTCCTCTCTGCTGGCCTGGGCGGTTGGTGACACAGTCTTGGACGCGGCCACTCTCCCCCTGCGTGGATACGGTCCTCTCTACGCTGCATGTCCTGGCAGTGGTGCCCTCCCCGGCAGCGGATGCATCAAATTATACACGCTGCACGGCGGCAGCTTTCACAACACAGCCGGGAGACGGGAAGGAATACACAAATGGAGGAGGAGATCGAGAAATAATTGCCCTGCAAAGCTCAAAAGCTGCTGTGTTTCTCAATAAGCGCCGTACGTCGAACCCTAGGGTGCCGGTGACACAAGGTCCAGGGGCGCATGCTGCAGGATGCTTTGGTAATATTTGGAATTGATCAATATCACGTCAGTTTAACTACTTATCGAATATTTGCACGGTTCTTTTTCGATCTACGGCAAACCCCTTGATTCAAAATAGCAGATCTAAGGATTACAACGTGTGAAGTTGCACGCTTAGAGATATTTGGTTAATGTTCTCCCCAGAATAGAGATGCTGGGGTTCAAGTGGTTAAAAGTCAAGTAACCTCGCATCACCAGGCTTTCTCAGGGGAGATCGTTTACAACGGGCCGTTTGATCCGGTCTAGGCGGAAACCACGAGCAGAAGAAGCGGCGTCGCTTTGTTTTGGTTCCCCCCCGTTTGTTTCCCCAATCCCTATTAAAATGCTCCAGTAGCCTAGTGTAGTCTTGCCAGTCGCTACGAGTTGGAAAATGCATACAGTATACCAAACAAATTTTCCAAAAGCAAAACTACGTCGCATCAAGGGGTTTATTAGGTAGGCCCTGAAAATCTTTCTTGCCAAATTGTAGTCCTTTGAGAAATACAACATGACGTGAAGTGGTTTCCGCTCCCAACCGGATCAAACCCCGAAAAGTGAAGGGATCCCAGACTATAAAAATCAAGTATGAAGTTATTTTCAATCTGTCCTATATTCTCTCAAGTTTTTCTCAAGACATACTGTATCTTAGGGTCAATAGGGGAGAAAGCTTGACAATCGACAATTCGCTCTTCTGGCCCCCAAACTGTGGAATAGACTCCCTGTTGCACTTAGAACAACAGACTCACTCCATATCTTCCGCCGTGGCCTAAAAACTAATCTCTTCAGACTCCACCTAGGCCCATATGATATAGCACTTACTGTAGCTCACCTATCCCCCAATGACCATACATGAAAGCTACATAGCATTTTTAAGCTGGGCCACCAGCTTCGGTAATCAGCTCATTTTCTTAGACGACCATTGATTACCTCTTCTGGATAGGCTATTCATGTCACATGGTAGAGCTAAGGGCCAATCGCAGGACAGTACCCCTCCTCCAGGCTATGGGGGAAATTAGCAGTGTTGGAAAAAGTACTCAAATGTTTTACTTAAGTAAAAGTATTGTAAGAGTATCAATACTGCACTGTAGATGTACTCAGTTATAAGTAAAAGTCCAGAATTCTAAATGTACTTGAGTAAAAGTATGAAAGTATTGTCATCAAAATGTACTTAAAGTAGCAAAAGTACAGATGAGACACGTTGTGAGCTTGTAGATCGGCTATTTTCAAAAAGCCTAGGTATGAATTAGGACGGCCGAGTGAGACACACGATCTAATTAGCTGCTACAGCTCTCAGCTGCGAGTGCGCACTGCCTGTACAAGTGTGTATGCTTCTACTTGTCGGGTGTCACGCAGCCAATATCAAAGGATGCGCGCTGCCCCGGTGCCTGGCTGTCTGACCTGAGAATGAACTGGGATGATGGGTCAGTCCACTTAATGAGCTTGAGTGTTTGACACGGGGGGAGACTGGTGATACCCCCGCTACCTTGGAACAGAGCCCTATACTGCTCTGCCTTGGAATAGTCCAAAATTTAGCTGAAATCTGATTGGCTCGAGGGGTTCCACCCAATCATATTACAGGTTTTGCAGCTGATCTACAAGCTCATAACGTGTCAAATCAGTGATCCGATATGGGCTTGTAGATCAGCTTTTTCGGCACAGACACACGTTGAGCAGACAGGGACAGAGAGAAAAACAACAAAACATACACAGCGCTACATTTGAGATAGTAACGTTACCCTCAAGGAAGAAAGTGATGTATGATAACTTGGGGATCAGGTGCACCATGTGGGTGAGCAAGCAACAGAACATCTTCTTCCTGGCTTTCTTCTTTCTTATCCAACATCATTATTAAAGCATAGGTAACTTTTCAAGCACAAACTAGTGACACATGATAGCACTTTATGAATGTCATGTGTGGGCTCCCAAATCAATATGAAGAATGGTTTGGTGTGTTGCAACAATGTGTCTAGTTATCTAAAGTATGGAAATTAGTCATATGATTATGTCATGCAAAAATAATCTAAAAGCTAGCAAGTCAAAAAGTCTAGATTTACTTCCATTATAGCAATGATGCTCCCCTCAAATCCCCCAAACCAGGACACCAGAGTTAAAGTGGTTAAGTGTTATGCATCTTGCCTGGTGCTCATTGGGGCTTAAAGGACATGTATAACAATATGTAGGCATCACAATATTATTGTTTCAGAAATTCAGTCCTAGTTCTCAAAATGTTCACAGGATCATAGATGTTGTTAAAAACTCTGAATTGCTGTTGAAACAAGAATTTCCTGTAATGCCAATCTCATATAGCCTCTATAGATCTAGCCTGTTTGTACAGTAGATGTATTATCAGACAGAACGCTTAATTGTTTTCAATACTTTAGCTAACTAGACAAAGTTCTGATTGCATGCACTCATTTTTTGTATGTAATCATGTTCATTCTTCACCCATTCATAATAGCCCTACTGCTTATTTTTTCCTTTCTATTTCCTATTCCATTTCTATGTACACATGCTTGACTCTTATTGCACATTCTTTCAAATCCAAACGATTCAAATTCAGAAACGATTATTTTCCGATTTAAAAACGATTCTCGATTCAAAACGATTCTCTATTCAATTCATAGGATATCAGGATCTACTCCAGTCTGCTGGCCTAAAAGCAGAGTACATTTACGTGGCTTTTATTGTAAAGGTTTTATCAACTTATTGCAATAATAAACACACAAAGGTAAAATCCAAGACAACATGTCTGATTTATTCATGCTTGCACACATTCTTTTAACTTGTACAAACAAAACATAATATCTAATGAAAAATGTAAGAAAAAAAAATCATCAAAAAAAATATATTAAAAAAAAATTTAAAAAATCATTTTTTGTTAGAAACCCAATTCGAATTCAAATCGATTTTTTTTCCTGCACCCCTACTTTTTAACCCAGTGACCAGCTTATATATTGACTGTGTCAATTCTTGTTTCTTAGGTTTTATATAAAGCTTTTTTACTGACCTTACCTTATTGTACGTCGCTCTGAATCAAGAGTGTCTGCTAAATGCCTAAATTGTAAATTGTAACTTGTAAAGTAACAATGCAATTCATGGGTTGCATTTGTAGTCCTACACCAGCCATGTTGGGGACCAACACAGGTGTTCTGATTGGCATAGAAATGTAGTTCTGTGCCAATCAGACACATTGAAAAACCTGTGTTTGGTCCTCAACATGGCCGTTTAGGACTACAAATGCAACCCAGGGGGTGATGTGGATGAAAAAAGGTATTTACTATAATTTACCACATTGTTTATTATTATTATTATTATTATTACCCATTATTATTGCATACAATTGTTCTAGGACAGGAGTCAACAACCTTTTTGAAACAAAGTTCTGTGTTTTTTATTTTCTAGATAGTCAGTGTTTAAGGAAGAAAGAGGCCCCACAGCTCTTCAGCCATGATGCAAAACTTTAATATCAGAAAACCCTGAAGAAACGTTGGTTCCTTAAACTAGTATTCATCTGCGTGGCCAGCACCTCACCAGCTAGATAGTCAGTGTGCCATGTCAACATTCATTTTAATGAATCAGATTCAGGACATAACGATCATGAAACTCAGAGCAATAACCCACATATCTCCCCTGATTCCCTCCCCAGTCAGAGTTCAGATTTTTAATGAACGTAGACTTATGTGCAGGGTGTTATTTGCTGCAGATTGGGTGACTTAATGTAACTGGCCACATTTAAAACAATATTTGATTTTAAAATAATAAATCCCCTCTCTCACACTTCTGCCCATACTGCCCGTGTGCCAGTGATCACCCTCCCCTGCAGGGGTGTCGCACCAAATTCTGGGCCCTGGGTACAAGAATTCACTGCGGGCCCCCATGAATGTTCTTCATAGGGGGAGGGGGTTTAACCCATTTAGACTGGGGCATTACCTATTATTTTGTGCTTTAACTATTGAAAAATAGCAGATATACAAGCTCACAGCGAGGCACAGAGTGCCGCGCTGTGAGCTTGTAGATCCACTATTTTTGAAAAATCTTGAAAATTTGTGCAAGTATTTCAAAAAGATTTTAAAAAAAAACCTATGTTTCTCTGCCAGTGGTCCTCAAACTTTTTCACTTGAAGGACCCCCAAAATGACGTGTATTTGGCCACAGACCCCCATCTCAAAATATTTAGTTCCAGGGACCCCCCAGAAGCAAAATTTGATTACAAATGTTCGCTTAAAAATTGCAGATCTACAAGCGGCGCCAAGTGCCTTGCTGTGAGCTTGTATATCGGCTGTTTTTCAATAGTTAAGGTATAAATTAATGAAGGCCCCTCCACCTTGGGCCCTAGTAACTTAGTCCCACTTAACTTTACTGTAAAAATAAATTGGGCCTATGCCTCTCAACTGAGGATCTGTTGAGGATACTGTATGACATTTGATCACATCTCTTGTAAAACTAACTTGTAAAAAATAGAAAAAGACTGGTGCCTTATTAAACTGTAACATGAAATTTGATCGTCAATCTTAACAAAACTTAAATATAAAATTATAACTTTGCTTGTAACTTCTTGTAACTTGTAACTTGAGCCAAAAATGACCCAAAAAGTATCTCAGTTACTTGACGAGTTACAGAAATATGAATGTAACTCAGTTACCAGCAAGTTACAGCAAAATGTAACTTAGTTAGTTACGTAACTCAGTTACATGTAACTTTAATGTCCCCAACACTGTGCCTAACGTTGCCTACCCCTGTTCTAGGATATCTTACCATCTTGTCCATTAGAGAGAGGACATCCATCTCTGTCTCTCCGTGTCACCTGGTGGCTGTGTGACATTGAGGTGTGACACCTGCCATCGGTTGTTCCAATGCTGTGCATCACCACCATACACTGTGAAACCCTGAGTTTCAACTTCACTCTCCAAGATGGACTCTTACAGGTTATATTCACCCAGGGGTGTCGCACCAAATTCTGGGCCCTGGGTACAAGGATTCACTGCGGGCCCCCATGAATGTTCTTCATAGGGGGAGGGGGTTTAACCCATTTAGAGTGGGATTAACGCATTCTTTTGTGCTGCAGATATATCATAGCGTATCACAGCGTGGCACCGAGTGCCGCGCTGCGAGCTTGTAGATCTGTTATTTTTGAAAAGTCGTGAAAATCGGAGTCTTTGAATATTTCAAATCCAAAGGTTTTTTGAAAAACTTCTATGTCAGTGGTGCTCAAACTTCTTCATGTGAAGGACCCCCAAAATGATGTGTATTTGGCCACGGACCCCCATCTCAACATATTTAGTTCCAGGGACCCCCCAGAAGCAAAATTTGAGTTGGCTTAAAAATACATTATATTCAAAAGCGCGGTGCCGCACGGTGAGCTTGCATATCTGCTATTTTTCAATAGCTAAAGTCTAAAATAATGAAGGCTCCTCCGCCTTGGGCCCTAGGAACTCAGTCCCCCCCCCCCCCCCCCCCCCCCCCCCGTGACACCCCTGTATTCACTCACTCCCAGGGTTATACCAGCACTGAGTATTTTGCGGCAAAGCAGGAGATGATGAAAGACTGCGTCGGACGTGACCAGTCGTCCTCGCGGTGTGTCCTTGGCCGTGAATGTCATTGGCCGTGAATGTCAGTGATCATTAGCAGCCAGAACGAACCAGTGGTGATATGACCTGAAGCACTCATCAACACCTTATTAGGAGATATAGTCTAGAAGGAAAGGGGGGTCCATGCGCATATAGGATGGATTTTTTTTTTCGCCACCTATTTTTTCTTAATCCTTAAAGGGTTTATTTTAAGATTCTGCCAGGTAACAGGCTGAAATATCGTCCCAGGGGGTTCATTTTTAATGATTTCTTGCATCTACCCATTCACTTGCTAAAAATAAATCTAAAAAATCTTCTTTTAGTAGCATGTGAGGGGTCTAACTAGGGGTTTTTCATGATTCTGAATCCATTGCAAGCATTTAGTTTTGCACGAAAAACATTCCTTGGGCTAAAAACGGCCCCACGACGAAACTATGGTTTTCTGGTGAAAAAGTGATAAGTCATCACTTTTCACAGTTTGCGGGGTCCATTTTTAGACACAAGGAATGTTTTTTTTTTTCGATATTTCAGCTTGGTATCTGTCAGAATCTTAAAATATACCCTTTAAGGATTAAGAAAAAAGAGATGGCAAAAAAAAGAGTCCACTCTATGCGCGTGGACCCCCCTTTCCTACTAGACTAATACGGTATGTATATCGTCATTGTCAGCTGGAAACCTTGTATCTCCAAGTTTCAAATTTGTATGTTCTTTCGCAAAGTAAAGCCCTGCTTCATCATACAAGGCCGTCGCACAAAAGTAGTGAAGCGTTGTGTGCTTGTAGTTCAGCAGTTTTCACTATAGTTTAAATCATTTTTAAAATGATAAATGCAAAACGAACGGTTTTGGACATACAAGGTTTTCACCCGACAACGACGATATGGAGGAGAGGTCCTTTAGAGAAGAGTCACTACTTTAAACCTGACATTACTATTTTTGTGCATTTCATTAAATGGTGAATGTAGTATACATAGTGCCTTTACAACGTGCACTATATTCCCTCATTCGTGCACCGACGTTGGACGAAACCATGCGAGGCTCACCGGGAGCAATTAAGGGTTCAGTGTCTTGCTCAAGGACACTTCAACACTGACTCCGGGCGCGAGTCCACAGCCCAGGATCGAACTGAGCCAGAGCCACTGCCGCCCCGGCGACGCGTACTTTAGGCATCGATTTTAAAAAGCAGATCTAAAAGCTCACATCATGCCACGATGCACGTCACGATGCAGCGCATTGTGAGCTTGCAGATCAGCTATCTTTCTGACCAGAAAAATTGGGTAATTAAAGGACCATTTCAACCTTACTGCATAACACTGTAGGCGGGTTTCGTTAACTGTCCACAGTCCTCCTCTGAGACACAGAGTTAGAAGAGAGAAACAGAATGGATCTTATAATGAGCATTATAGTGAGGACCAAGATAACTTTAGATAAGTTGAACATTGGTAACGTTTTCCTAAGACCGGGAACGCATTATTATTTTAACCATTATTGTATGCTTTAAAAAAAAATATTATTTATAATTTTTATCCCACGATTTTGTAACCCATTTTCACCCAGTGCCAATTGCCTATGCAATCCTGGGCTCTGCTCTCCCTCTGCCGCGCCTGGGCAGACAACGGACTGACTGACCTCATGCTTCCTTCTATGCATGAGGAGTCCAAGTTGCTTCTTTTCACCTGACAGGGGGGGATTTTCCCCGGCTGGACGTAGCGTGTGGAAGGAACACGTTATTCCAACCAGTTCCTTTCCCCTCCGTCAGGTGCCCCGGCTGGCCAGGGGGAGGCAGTATAGAGACCAGGATTACTGCATGTACATACATACAAACTCCACACAGAAAGGCCCTATCGCCAACCCCACCTAGGGTGTGGGCGCTGATGACGCGTGGGCGTGAGGGAACACGCCCACAGTGCCCACAGCATCCCCCGGCGGGGATCGAACCCAGGACCTTCGAACCCAGGACCTTCTAGCTGTGAGGCGACATTGCTAACTACTGCGCCACAGTGCCCCCTTATTATTTTATGCTTTTACTATCTACAAGCACTGCAAGCTTGTAGATCTGCAATTTTTTAAAATCGGGAGTTTAGCAAATCTTTGAACATGTCTTTTTTGAAAGCGAACATCTGTAACTCAATCTGTCTTTCTCAGGCTCCCTGGAACTAAATATTTTGAGATGGGGTTCTGTGGTCAAATACGCATAATGCTGGGTGTCCTTGACATGAAAAACTTTGAGCACCACAGAAAACAAAGGTTTTTCAGATTTAGAAGGATTTCGATTTTTTTTTTTTTTTTTTTTGTATTTCCGAGGTCTTGAGTGGGTTGAGCACCAATAATATTTGTCTCGGTGCATCACGTCTGCTACCTTCTCTCCAGCACAGTATTAATCATTGACACAGGAATGAGGGATGATCAGCGCGTCTGACAACCAAGAAGCCATGCTTCAGTCGGGACATCAAGATGAGGAGAGGGAGAGTTCTGAGGCACGCGCTTAACGGGAGGAATGTAATGAGGGGAGAGCGAGACGGACAGATACACACACACAATTCTGGGCCCTGCGTACAAGGATTCACTGCGGGCCCCCCATGAATGTCCTTCACAGGGGGAGGGGGTTTAACCCATTTAGACTGGGAAAGCATTATTACGCATTATTTTGTGCTTTAGCTATTGATCTACAAGCTCACGAGCTTGTAGATATCTGCTATTTTTGAAAAATCGTGACAATTTGTCTTTGAATATTTCAAAACTTTCTAAGGTTTTAATGTCAGTGGTGCTCAAACTTTTTCACGTGAAGTTGTTCCAGGGACCCCCCAAAAGCAAAATTTGAGTTTAAAAGAAACATATATTCAAAGATTTGCACACATTTTCACGACTTTTCAAAAATAGCAGATCTACAAGCTCGCAGCGCGGCACTCGGTACCGCGCCTGTGAGCTTGTATATCTGCAATTCTTCAATAGCTAAAGTATAACATAATTAAGGCCCCTCCACCTTGAGCCCTAGTGACTCAGTCCCACTTTTCCCCACCTTGTGACGCCCCTGCGCACACACACACACACACACACACACACACACACACACACACACACACACACACACACACACACACACACACACACACACACACACACACAATGCAGTCCACTGCAAGCCCGCGTTTGATTAACACAAACATACATTCACAAAGTTGACAACACACTCAATCCCCCCCAACCCCCAATTAATGTAAGCGCACATTCATCTCTAGCCACGCTGTCATGCGTCAGACACAACGGTGGAAAGAGCTTGATTTGTTATGAATAACCAAAGTTCCTCACGCTCTTATTTGATTGCACTTTGACTATACTGCAATTCAGGCAGGTGCACACATAGACATCAAAGGGGGCTTGAGCCCCTGCCATTTTATCCCTCTGTAAAAAGTGCCCTCTACAGACCATGAATGCAGCTTTCACTATGGTGAAAGAAAAGCAAATGCCCTCTTTCCATGCCATACCTGAATGCAGCATTCAAGAGAATTGCCTTGTCCAAACTCTCCTGAACTTGAATGCAACGTCTTATGTTGAAATAATTGCCCTCCATGCCGTTACGCCACATCTCCATTATTGACTTGATTATGCGGATTATTCAGTGTGGTACCGAAAATAGCCGACCTCCAAGCTCACGTGAGCTTGGATTTCTGCTATTTTCTATATTTTCACCAATAGGCCCTTTTAGAAAAGTCAGCCCCTGCCTCTCTAATATTCTCTGCACGTCCCTGCTGCAATTCTCTGTAGGCCTAATCCTGTCTCTCAAAAATAAAAAAGTCTATTCACCATCTTTTAACTGGCTCCACAAATGTTTTACCAGTCACGCAGAAGGCCATCTCTGCACTTGCCCCCACTTATAATTCTAATTATACTCAGGCACAGGGCTGTCACAACAAATTCTGGGCCCTGGGTACAAGGATTCACTCCGGGCCCCCCATGAACCCATTTAGACTGGGAACGCATTTTTACACATTATGTTGTGTTTTAACTATTGAAAAATAGCATATATACATGCTCACAGCGCGGCACCGAGTGCCGCGCTGCAAGCTTGTAGATCTGCTATTTTTGAAAAAGAAAACTTTTAATATTTCAAATCCTTCTAAGTTTTTTTTTTTAAAAAGCTATGTTTCTATGTCAGTGGTGCTCAAACTGTTTCATGCGAAGGACCCCCAAAATGATATGCATCTGTCCACGGACCCCATCTCAAAATATTTAGTTTCAGGGACCACCCAAAAGCGAAAATTTGAGTTACAAATGTTTGCTAAAAAACTACATATATTCAAAGTTTTGCACACATTTTCATGACTTTTCAAAAAAAATTCAGATCTACAAGCTTGCAGCGTGCTGTGAGTTTGTATATCTGCTATTTTTGAGAATAATAATTAAGATCCTTCCACCTTGGGCCCTTGCCTCAGTTTTACTGAGGTTAGGTTAGGATTTATAATGAGCTGGTGATGTTTTAAAAGGCAAATTAATGCTCTGGCGCTCTGGCCTATTAGTGGTTCCTTTAAAAAAAACTGAATCAAAGTCGTACGTAGTTGCACTAAATGGCTAAGGCTAAGGTTAGGTTTAGGCATAGTTTTACTGAGGTTATGGTTAGGGTTAAGGTTCCACGGAGCACACCTTAATTACCTGGGTTAGGGTTAGGGTTAGGGTCAGGCACATGCATACATAGACATCAAAGGGGGCTTGAGACCCCACCCTTTTATCAGTCTGTAAAAACTGCCCTTTCCAGACCATAAATGCATTTTTTACTATGGTGAAAGATATGCAAATGTCCTCTTTCCATGCCATACCTAGCATTCAATAGAATTGCCTTGTCAAAACTCTTCTGAACTTGAATGCAGCATCTTATGTTGAAAGAATCGCCCTCTCTGTGTAGAAATCCATGCCATTAAGCCACATCTCCAGTATTCACTTGATTATGCTTAGTTCAGTGTGGTTTCACACAATGGTGCTTCCCCCAAAAGGCCCTTTTGGAAATTACAGCCCCTGCCACTCCAACATTCTCTGCACATCCCTGAGCTCTGTCATGGGGATAGTGTTTGTCAGGACAGTAACCCCAAAACACTTCACCGGAGGCAGAGAAAGTTCAATCAATTAGTTTATTGAATAAAGAAGCAGAGAGAAAACCTGGTGAAGCAGATATAGTGGCCAAAACCGGGATGCAGTCCAAAAGAGCAAGAGGCAATAATCCAAAACCACAGTGACTGCTGAAAAGGTTTTACCACTTAAAAACTCTGTTCTTAGCAAAACTGACCCGATTTGCAACTGAACTTGGATGCATTTTTGCTTCTACTCTGCACAAAATCTCGTCACCAAAATGATTGATTGATTCATTGATTGATTGATTGATTGATTGATTGATTGAATACTTGTTTGATGTTTGATAACAGTCAAAAAGCTCTGCTAAAAGGATGACACAGGGGGTTGTTGCCATTGTGGTCCACTGTACTCAATTAATCAGCAAGACATAAACAATACGTTACAGAGCACATGCTCACGACACACGTTGAGCTTGTCGATTTGCAATTTTTTTAGGAAAACTTCAGACAGTTTTGGTCACCAAACACTCTATCGTAAAGTACTATCAGAACATAGACCCATTTTGTTATTATTTTAATTAAATTAAATCACTTACCCTACCAATATCAACAAAAAGATTTTTTTTAATATTGCTTAATTAATAAAAAAATGTATATGTATATTATATACTATATATAATGTGATATATTTATATCCTGCTTTTAATGCAGCATTTAATGTAGCATCTGCGCTGACATATGCTGCCATTACAGTACATAGGCCGAAGTGCGTTTGTGACCGTGACAGCTGCTGCTTTAAATGCTCAAAGACCAAGGGCTACTACTTGTAGTAGAGTGCGGTTGTTTGATGATGTCAGTATTGCTTGGAATCTGCACCTGCAGGCAAAGTTCAAAGACCGTTCAAAGGCTGCAGTTCCTTCACAGTTGAGCGCGCCAAGCCTTCAAGTGACAGGTTGTGTTTTACCGCCATTACTGGCACGACACCGGGGCAGTCAGGAACGAGTTACGCTTACACCGCCAATAATGACACTAAAGCACACCCTCACCTGTGTTATTGTTGCCATTATACAACAGTTCCAACTTGCAAACGCAATGAAACATATCGTATAATGAATGTATTCATATTGTGGGGCAATTCGCTCTAAAAACCCTATTAAAAAAGCAAACATAAAAAAGCTTTTTGCTGGTGATGTTTCCCTGGAAATATATGGAGTCTGACTGAGACAATATCTACTCTCTGTTGAGTCAGCCAGTCAACTGGAGCCAATACTCGCTACAGATTGTGGGATTTCTCAAACTGAATAAATACCACACACGCGTTGAGCTGCCTTACTAGCTCAATCTCCCTGAAACTAGCACACCTTTCCGTTAAAACCCGTTTAGAACGGGTACACATTATTGTGTATCATTATTTTATGCTTTAACTATTGAAAAATAGCAGATATACAAGCTCAACAGTGCGGCACCGAGTGCCGCACTGTTGAGCTTGTAGATCTGCTATTTTTGAAAAATCGTGAAAATTAGAATTTTCACCCGATTCTATAAGTGTCTTTTGAATCCTTCTAAGATTTTTTGAAAAACCTATGTTTCTATGTCAGCATTCTGGCCAGCCATCGTCAAAGAAAAGGTCCTTTTCACTTAACTGGAGCTCAGTTAGTCTGTTCTTGAGAGACTACTATGTCAGTGGTTCTCAAACTTTTTCATGTCAAGGACCCCCAAAATGATATGTATTTGGCCACTGACCCCCATCCAAAATATTTAGTTCCAGGGACCCCCCAGAAGCAACATTTGAGTTACAAACGTTTCGCTTTGAAAATACATATATTCAAAGATTTGCACACATTTTCACAACTTTTTCAAAAATAGCAGATCTACAAGCTCGCAGCGCGGCACTCGGTGCCGCGCTGTGAGCTTGTATATCTGCTATTTTTCACTGGTTCAAACATTCAATAATTCTAGGCCTAAATGGGTTAACGTGACTCCACTTATACAGCACAATTTTAGGATAATTTAGCCCTGTTTGTCTTGTTTTACCACTATCCGTGGGTCTGACCTGTAAATATGTCACATTTTAGAAAGTATGTGACAAATAAAGTTGGTTGACTGAGAGACAGAGACAGTGGTGGCTCCACTCCAGGGAAAAATCAGCAGGGGGGTCTTACATTTTCCAAAGGGGGCACTTTATTTTGCCTATGTATTTTGAGCCAAACTAGCTAATTTCCTGCTATCCCCGTCGAAACCGGAGATTTCCCGCTGTACCGCGCTGCCATGCCCGCGTAGATCCCGGAAATTGAATTAGCTTTAATCATTATGAAACAATTAAAAGTATGATCGCTGTATATAGCCCATTCGGACTCTTTAGGCCCGCCTCCTAACTGTATCCGCGGCCGTATTTCCGGTTCTGACCGGATCTAGGTTTCCGTATCCGGTCTGAGGCCCAATCGTAGCTCCGGTCCCATAGGTTTCCATCTTAAACAAGGAAGCAGATTTTTTTATTATTTTGAAGCTGTTTGATTCTTTTACCCGCCTGGCATATGATCTGCACACATATCGTCTGCTATGTGCGCGACGTGCCCTCGCAGGACCACAACTCGGCGTTTTACATGAGTTTTTCTGTAAACAGTGGCAGATACAGCCTGACAACGGATATTTCTTTTTCCAATGGGATTGTTTTTTTTCGAAAGCTGTGGTCCGGTCTGCAACGCTGGTACATCCCAGCAAACATTTTGAGGTATATTAGACATCTAATATACATCTAAACTTATACCAGACGTCTAAGTTTATACGTATAAAAATGGTCTAGATTTACACGTTTTTTATAAAAAATGGTCTACCAGAGGTATAGATATGCAAGTTTTTTAGATGTCTAAACTTAGACTAGACGTCTAATATACGTCTAATAGACGACTAAGTTTATACCTGGGTCTAAATTTAGACTTCTAATAGACGTCCGGCCGTAAGGTCTAAATATAGACGTCTATTAGACGTCTAAATTTAGACCCAGGTATAAACTTAGACGTCTATTAGACGTATATTAGACGTCTAGTCTAAGTTTAGACATCTAAAAAACTTGCATATCTATACCTCTGGTAGACCATTTTTTATACGTATAAACTTATACTTCTAGTTCAAATTGTTTAGTGGGATGTTACATGCACAGATCGTGCGCAATGCGTGCACGTGCCCACATTAAAAGGTAAGGACAATTTGGCAGTTGCTGAGTTCAGACTATGTTTAAAATGGCAGAGAAAAAGCTAGCAATGTCCATTATACGTTTTCACACTGAAATGATTTGAATTTCCTGTGCTGCAAGCACAACAACACAGGAATAGCTATTGTAGAACTATTGAAACTATTGAAATGAAAAAAGTATATTTATAATAATCACAAAGAACATAATAAAGAACATATAATGATCACCTGTAAAGCATCTTAATATAATGGTGGGGTAGGGTACTACTGGCCAATCTGGACTGGGGGGGCACAAAGTGTAATCTGGGTGGGCATTGCCCCTGCCAATGCCCACGTGTGGAGCCGCCCATGGACAGAGAGACAGACAGACAGTGAGAGTTGAGCCAAATAGATCTAAAAACGTTACAAGCCTTGACACCGGGCCATGTCCAGGGTTAGAGGATTTGTCAGCAGGGACTTGCAGAGAATGTTAGAGAGGCAGGGGCTGAACTTTCTAAAAGGGCCTTTTGGTGAAGATATTGGAAATAGCAGACCTCCAAGCCCACAACGCGTCGCAGTTGTGAGCTTGGAGGTCAGCTATTTTCAGTACTTCATACCACACTCGCAAGTTGCGAGTGACGTCATCTTTTTGTAGTTGAACCGGACCTTTCAGACGAAAGGTTTGTGGTCGGAGAAATATGGACAACGGAGGACAGGCCTTTAGAATGTATTAGTGGTGGGGGAAAAAGGACAATTGAAAAAGAAACCTGCACACTCTGCTCCAAAAGACCGAATTTTATTGACAACGTTTCGAGCACTAGCTCTTCATCTGGTCAAACTCGGGGAAAAAAGTACTCACATTGTTTACTAGTAAAAGTATCAATACTGCAATGTACAGTAGAAGTGCTCTACAAGTAAATTACAAGTAAAAGTCTAGTAATCAAAATTCACTTGAGTAAAAGTACAAGTATTGGCATCAATATATACTTATTCTGTGTCCGGGTAGCTCAGGCGGTAGAGCTCTCGCCTTGGTCAAAGGTTCCCAAAGGAGGGGGGTCCCCAGTTAAAATTATGATTATTTTGGGGGTCGCGGCCTGAAAAGGTTGAGGACCACTTGTCTGGTGCATTGTAACGGGGACAGACTCCCACGTGTTACCGGCTGATACCAACAACAAGCCGCTACTGAACTACTTGTATACCCAGCGAGCTCAACTCGGAGGACACCGTCACAATCCACAGTAAAAGTGTTAATCTAGTGTGTAAACCTTTCTGTGAAGACAAGTTAACTTTTAAAACACAACCTCCACATTTTGTTGTGTGCAACTTAAAAAAAACACAACTGGTTGAACAAACAAACCCAACAACAACAAAAAACATTGGAAAACATTTCCAACACGTATAGTTATATACTGTATGTATGTATATATATATATATATATATATGTGTCAGGTTCTGTCCTAATTAGGTGAACGTCCCAAACGCTGAGAAGCTGAATTTGAAACTAAAGCTCCTCTCCTCTCCTCTCCTCTAAGCTTATTACTGCATCATTTTGTCTCCAAATAGAGGCTCTCACAAGTCACAATGCCCCCCTGAGAAAAAACAAATACGTTTGTCAGCTCATTTGCACACTTGCCCAGGGAAGGGACAACAAATGTGCGTACAACCGGATACATAAAACTGAAAAGTCACAGTAAAGGATGCAACATCATTTGGGAGACAGAATGACAGCACAAACCATCGATAAAACATTCAACTTAAAATGAATAATTAGCAAGTGAGAACTGAGAAAGCACATATTGAATCACAAACGCAGAGTAGAGAAGAGTTTGTTCTCTCTCTCTCTCTCTCTCTCTCTCTCTCTCTCTCTCTCTCTCTCTCTCTCTCTCATTATGCAGAATGGCCCAAGTTCAATATGTATAGAGATGTTTTGAAAATAGCAGATCTACAAGCTCACAGCGCATTGCAACAGATCTACTATTTTAAATTAGCTGAAGCATATATTCCAGCAAGGCCGAGTTCTTCTGTTTTGTAACAATAATCAAAATAGTAACTAAGGTTTTCAAATAACTGTAGCCGAGCAAAAGCACAATATTTGCCTCTGAGATGCAGTGCAAGTAATTGTATTGAAAAATTGGAAATATCTACGTGAGTAAAAGTAAAGATACCCAAAATGTGTACTTACAGTAAGCAGCCTACATTACTTGAGTACATGTAATTAGTTACATTACACCAGGGTTCCCCAATAGGCGGCACGCGGGCCATTTGCAGCTCGCGGGGTGCTACTGTCCGGCCCCCACCAACCCCAGTAATAATGGTGGTATAAGAGCAGCAACAACACTAGTATATCGTCGTTGTTGGGTAGAAACCACCGGTATCTCCAAATGTGTACGTTCTTTCGTAAAGTAAAGCCCTGCTTTATCATACAAGGCCGTCGCACAAAAGTAGTGAAAACAGCAGATCTACGCGGTGTGAGGCGTTGTGTGCTTGTAGATCGGCTGTTTTCACTAGTTTAAATCATTTTTAAAATGATAAATACAAAACGAACGGTTTTGGACATACAAGATTTTCACCCGACAACGACTATATCTGAACTGTCACTGGAGTTGCGGGAACGCCACCGTCACCCCCTGCAATGTTGTGGCCCGACATAATTTGGCCCTTGGGAAAAACGAATTGGGGAACCCTGCATTACACCAATGATGGTTTCCTGTATGCTTAGCGGATGCTAGGGTCCATGGGCTTACGGTGCATTTTAACAGCGAGCAAAAGCGGGCGACGGTCGGACGTATTTTCCGGAGGTGTGTTACTTGTCAGTGGGACCCGGCAACGAACTGGCGATAGCAGGCGATGAGGCGATGGTGAGCGGAGGAACGTCACCAAAATAGTTTATCTTTTCTCATTGCCGATAGCCAATCAAATTCTTTGTTGATTTGTTTACCCAATGGAGGACGTACGGTGACACATGAGCTGCCATTGTTTTGGTAATTCTAGTGCTGTAGATTGCCGCCATTCACTTACGCTTTATTTTGAAGAGCCCCGGAAACCACGTGTGTGTGCTTGTTGTGTAAATTGACGATTTTAAAATGGACGTCAGTTTGTTTACATTCGATCACAAAACTAAAATCCTAACCACGGCCGACCGTCACGGCCCAGTGTCGCCGTGAAAAAGAGCGGCTCTCCGCCTTCTTGGTGTTTTGAAAGTAGATTCCGAGATAAAGCTGTTTATTTGCATCAGCTATGAACGGGAGCCTATGGAGAACACTCCATGATGCTAGCGGAGGAGTTGCATGATGGGATATGTAGTGTTTTCGCTCACCAGCTGCTACCGCAACACCTGTTTAGCTGGTAACCATGGCAACAGTTAACTCGTCTGTGGACGAGATAACGGGGCCCTGGCATAGTCCCCAAATTAGGGTTTTTTCATGATTCTGAATCCATTGCAAGCATTTGTTTTGCACGAAAAACATTCCTTGGGCTAACAACGGCCCCCATAAAACTATGGTTTAGTGATGAGTCGTCACTTTTCACAGTTTTGTGGGGGCCGTGTTTCGGAAAGGAACGTTTTTCGTGCAAAACAAATGCTTGCATTGGATTCAGAATCCCAGAAAACCCCTAGTTTGACCCCTCACATGCTACTTAAAGCATATTTATTTTTTGTATTATTTTACTCTATATAGTAAAGTCTATGAGAGCCCAACTTTGATTGGCTTTCCCAAGACAAATCTGTGATGTCCCTATAGCCAAAAATGTTCCATATGGCATGTCTGCCAAGTTTCATGCTTCTTTCATAAAGTGCATGATTTGTGCACGAAACGCTCGGACTACTCTAGGTTAGACTCCGATATGTTACTCTTGATTTCACACAATAAAACAAACCCAGTGGGTGTCTGGTCGCTCGTCTCTTTCTCGTTCTCAATGGCTTCGCCGTTTTCTTTTCAATTATTTTGTCTAGATCTAATTAGAAGGGGGCGGGGGGATTAGATGGGGGAATGAGGATAATGTGTGTCATCGCCTGCTGCTGTCTGGCCAGGCTTTTATTAGCTCGGCTCGTCATCCTGAATAATCAATGAGAGGAAGAGAGAGACGCGTCTAAAGAGCTGATAGATTATGGCGCCATCCTTCAAAAAAGCAGCGGAAACGAAACGACATAATCTATGATAATTGCCTGCAAAACTCCTTCGGACACGCTCGACGTGCCGTGCGTTATGTGTAATCCCTCCCAATGTAGAACAGTCATGAAGGGAGTTTTCATTAGCATACAGTTAAAAAAAAAGTTTTCGTTGCATTAGTCTAGAATAGATGGACAGGGGGGTTTCGCCACCCGTTTTTTCTTAATCCTTGATGGGTAGCCTATATTTTAAGATTCTGCCAGGTACCAAGCTGAAATATGTTCTCATGGTGTTCATTTTTATTGATTTATTGCACCTACCCATTCACTTACAGGAAAAAAGACGCCCAAAAATCCTTTTTAAGTAGCATGTGAGGGTTTTTTCATGATTCTGAATCCATTGCAAAGCATTTGTTTTGCAAGAAAAACATTCCACTAGTTAGACCCCTCACATGCTACTTAAAGAAGATTTTTTTTGAATGGGTAGGGGCAAGGAATCATTAAAAATTAACCCCATGAGAACATATTTCAGCTTGGTACCTGGCAGAATCTTAAAATATACCCCTCAAGGATAAAAAAAAACATGTGGCCATAATAAGAAATAATGTGTTGGTAATTAGAGCTAATATGTTTTATTAGACAGAAACAAAGACAGAATAGCAGAAAGAGTGGATACATTCTCTGGCACCGGCACCTGCCGTGGAACTACCGCGGCAGGTACCTCCGCACGACCGGCAGTTCGAACAGCAATCGCACTGCATCGGCAGTAGGACTGTACTGTAGGTAGGACCGGCATCCTACCTACAGTTCCGTGCGGCGGCCGCAGGTCCAATCGCCGGGCGATGCAGCACGAACTGCTGGTCGGCAGGTGCCGGTGCCAGAGAATGTATTCGCTCTTTCTGCTATTCTGTCTTTGTTTCTGTCTAATAAAACATATTAGTTCTAACTACCAACACATTATTTCTTATTATGGCTTTGTTATGTCTCATTCTGTCTTAAAGCGTACTGTAAATTAGGATGGGACCAGAAAATCCACCCTATGCGCGCGGACCCCACTGTCCATCTAGACTGCATGTCATTCAGGCACTGTTTTCCAACCATCTTGTGCAGGACAAAGATTTCTGTCTCTTTCTCTGTCTCTCTCTCTCTCTCTCTCTCTCACACGCACGCATGCACGCACGCACGCACGCACGCCCTCTCTCTCTCTCTCTCTCTCTGTCACCTGGTGGGTGGGTGTACTGGGTGACATTGAGGTGTGACACCTGCAGTCGGTTTGTGTGCCAGCGCCGCACAGCAGAAACCCTGAGTATTCCTTTGCCCTCAGAGTGTACAAAAAAAGAAAATAACTGTGGGTCCATTCTTAGCTCTCCGTTGACATTGAGGATTTTGTGGTGTAGGAGATGATGAACCATGGCCACCCACGGGGCCCTGTCTGCACGTCCTCGCTGCCTCGGACACTCCATCATTACGTCGTTGTCGGGTGAAAACCTTGTATGTCCAAAACCGTTCGTTTTGCATTTACCATTTTAGAAATTACTTAAACTAGCGAAAACAGCCGATCTACAAGCACACAACGCCTCGCACCGTGAGGCGTTGTGTGCTTGTAGATCTGCTGTTTTCACTACTTTTGTGCGACGGCCTTGTGTGATGAAGCAGGGCCTTACTTTGCGAAAGAACGTACAAATTTGAAACTTGGAGATACGAGGTTTCCACCCGACAATGACGATTAACAACCAGGACAAACAAGTGGTGAGATGTGACCTGAAAGCACTCATCAACACGTAGGACATAGGGGTCTTTACCAATGTTGTTTTTGACAGCAAATTTTGATTTAGTTTTAGTCTTTTGAATAAAATGTAATTTAATTTTAGTCATAATTTAGTCACCTGAGAAGTTGTAGTTTTAGTAAAATTTTAGTTGACTAAATATCATACGTTTTTAGGCGACTAAATCTACAGTTGATTTAGACAACTGAAATGTATTTTGGCAGGCCTTGATGGCATCGTAATGACTAATTTTACACTTGGTTGCATGCTGAAAATAGCCGATCTACAACCTCAGCGCGACGCGTTGTGAGCTTGTAGATCGGCTATTAGCCCTATTCATGGCCCGCCCACCTACTTCCGTTTCTCAGCATCCCCCGGGTGCTGACTTCAATTTAGAAGGGGAAACTATACTGGACTTAAAGCCAACAAATCGTTATTTCTAACGGTAAAGTAAATTATAATGCTTTGTACCGTTTACTATCTTGTGTTCTTGATCATGCTAGCCGTATTTTATACTTTACTATTCGGAAATTGCATTAAATTTGCGATTTCTGTGCTAACTCTATAGGCTTATAGTAGGATTTTCCCCTTCAAAACGGGACAGCACCCGGGGGATGCTGGGATGCTGAGTGGGCGGGTCGTGAATAGGGCTAATTTTCAGCTCGCAACACCGGGGAGCAACCAAACATAAAATGACTCTTCTCCACCAGTCCCTCCCTAACGTTTTAGTCTAGTTTTTATTTTGTTGACAAAATTGTCAATATATTTAGTCTTAGTTTTAGTCATCACAGCTTTTTATTTAGTTTTCGTCAGTGAAAAAAAACGCAGTCAACAAAAACATTTTGTCATATTTTTTTTTTTTTTTTTTTACAAAAACAACACTGGTCTTTACTTGCGCCAGCAGCGTGCGCAAGTACTGCTTTCGATGTATGTGTCCCGTATCTGTTTGTGTTTACGCCCGTAGCAAATCAGGGACCACCATCAAGAAGTGCGACCTGATATACCGTATTAGCCCAAATATTATACGACTCTGATTATAAGACGACCCTTATTTTTCAGGGTTAGGGTTATCATTTTGGGAAAAAAATTGGTTGAAGACAAAATATTATATATTGTATATATTAAGTTAAGTTGTATATAAAGAAAAACGTTTTTATTGTAAAATTATTATAGAAAAGCTCATACAGAGATAACATTCTGCTGTATTGAATTGCATTAACCAATTCATACTGAAAATCAGCTCCTCATAATGTCTATCAGAATAGAATACAGTCCATACTGCATACTGCTGGGGAATAAAAAACACTACATTTCCCATCAAGATTAGCGGCCCGTTTTGTCATTCAGATGCAACGCTCATTTGTAAACAGGAACCATAGGCTACTAGGCAGCCAGCATTAGCTTAATTTACTGTTTGGATTAAACTTCCACGCTAAAGATCTCATGTGCGGCCGTCATTCATGCCGATGTTTGCGAGAACAACGCACACGCACGCGCCCCGGTAAGTTCAATGCCAAAGCCATCCGACTTTGCCAAACGGGAGGTGAAATGAGCGTGGTACAAATTTCACTGCACAATATGTAGACAGAGTACGGTAATTACCGTAGGAGCTCGCGGGGGCTGTGAGGAGAGCAGGGAAAGGTCCTAAAAGATACATAACATGTCTAGACATGAAAATGTCTAGACATCGAATATAATACGACCCCATATTTTGAGGATGTGTTTTATAGAATAAAATATCGTGTTGTATTCGGTATAATACGGTAAATAACAAGGAGCGCTCTGCTGGCACACAAGTAGGCCATACATGGCCACGAGTGTACAAGGCGCAAGTTGGCACCTCGACAGAGTGCTGTCTAGTTAACATTTGTTTTCATTGGTAGGCAGGTTTCTGAACTGTCGATAGACCAATGCTATATGCAGATTAAGTAGAAATTGTGGCGTCTTATAAGGAGCATTAGTAAGCACAGCAGCCATATCATCAAGGAATTGGCCTGCTTCCTTCACAGGTGTTACCAAATTTAGGCACTGTTCCATTTAGTGGGGAGCATGTCGATATTGCGACATAGCTTCTGTTAGGCGGTTCATTCTTTCGACACAAGTGAATGTTAACCTGGTGAAAAGCTAACCTGCCGACGCGGGTGAATGTTAACCTCTATGCCTAAACCTAAGCCAAACCCTAACCCTAACCTCAGTAACCGTGACGCGGGTGAGTAGCTAACCTGCCGACGCTCATAGTCGAAAGAATGACTTGTCGAAAGAGCGAGATTTTAGTGTAGCAGAGTCTTTCCAGTGAGCCAAAGTACATGCCATGCATAATAGTAGGACCCTGACTCTGTTTTACCAGAAATGGAACACAGCCTTCACTAGCTTGGTGGTAAAACCTTTGAAGAAAAGGAGGGAAGAAAGCGGCCCAATTGTTTTGCCAATATGGCTGCTGTGCGCTTTAATATCATCATATAATCACATAGAGTATATATATAAAAAGAGACCGAACAGCCCCGCCCCCAGCTATTCATTTCAATGCAAGTGCTCGGTGGCGTTTTGAAGCATGCGGAAGTAGCTGAATCCAGGTGCATTGTGGGGGAATCCAGGTGCATTCTGGGGGAAATTGGCACTTAATTATGTGCCAAAATGTTTGACATCGAGACGTAATGACGTCACGACCGCCACGAACGTCAAACGACGTCCATTGAACCCCATAACAGACCCAGTGTTTCGCTCGTGCATGTATTTTTCACCCGGCCTGCAGTTCCAGCTTTGGCCACCATCGCTTGTGCTTCAGGTCTAGCCCTGGGTTCTGGCTCTTCACCGGTGCACTGCACACAACCCATCACATCACAGCAGAGCGTTCACCGTTCCCCCTCCGCTCCGACCGGGCAGGTCGCAGCAGCAGTGGTGTAAAGTAACTAGTAAAGTACATTTACTTGAATAGCGCCTGTACTTGTAGGTATTTGTACTTGAGTCCAATTTCCAGTACTTTCCTTCTACACTACATTTCAGATCCTATTGTATTTAATACCCAACAATTTTTTTTAAAACATTAGTCTTTTTGCAGATATAAATTACCCTACAATAAAACACATCGGCCAACATAAACCATGCTTTTACCAATAGACATTCGAGTACTTTTTTCCAAGCAGCCACGCTGCCACACAGACGAGACACGGATAAGGAGAAAGAAACACTGTTCCCCTCGGCCTCAATGCAAAGGGAAGGTCCCTCGGCCATGCTCTCTCTCTCTCTCTCTTTTAGTGGGATAGAGTGAGCTTGCTTTGTTACAGAGAGAGAGGAGTTCACCAGCGAATGTTCGCAAAATTCGACACAAGGGCGAATACAAAACAGACGCCTTTTCGCTTTTTCGAAATTCGTGTTTGGTGTGGATGCTTCCATTGACTTTATAAGGTTTTAAACAAAAAGCGAATTATACGCTAATTCGCTATTCGCCAATTCGCCGGCGGTGTGTACAGACCTTAAGCATCTGTCTTTGTTCAAAGTTTGTTGTACACCCAGGGTCACATTGGACAAGCTTTGTGCGACGCTTAATGAAATTAACTCGTAAATAGCACCGTTCAATAAACGGTTTTTAATAAAGGATTGAGCTAATATACTCATTAACTCCATTGGCTTCCACCTAAACTGTATTATTGTAATATATATAAAAGAAAACTAGACTGCACTCTGTCGAGGTGCCAACTTGTTATTTATATCAGGTTGTTGGTGATGTCACCAATAATGCTGGTCCCTCATTGGCTGTTGATAGTGACGTTACCAAGAATACTGGTACTTCATTGGCTGTTGATGGTAACGTCACCATTAATTTCCCTGATTGCAGGCTACGGGTGTAAACACAAAAAGACGTGTTGCATAATTATGAACTCATCGAACTCGTTCTCACACCTACGTCATCTGCCGGTCCAACTTTGACCGAATATGGAAATTCTATGATGGCATACTAAATGACATCATAGACTGGCCTCCTATATAAATGGTCTCATGTTCAATAAGACTTTTTTACAGAGCAAGCTGGTGAAAGTATTGTTTCGAACAGTGTTGTTGCTGATGGTCTGTCAAATAATGCACTGTACAGTGAAGCTGCGAGGATTCAATTTAATGAATTGTGTTGCTGTATCGGTGGGAAACAAAGTTTACGCCTTTGGAGGTCTCGCTAGGACACCTTCTGAAGATCAGATCAATGTGTACGTCTTCAACACAGTGTCTCTGAGATGGAGGACGTTGCCCACAGTGACGACTACAACAGGAGAACGACCCCCTGAGGTTCCCTGTAGTCGCCATTTGCACACAGCTGTGCTCATTGAAGACATTGTCTACATCTGGGGAGGAAAGAATTATGAGAAGTATGAGCTTTGCAATAACATGCTTTATTCATTTGATATCGACGCCCACAGATGGATCATCACCAGAGTTTCTGGGACCTTTCCAGATGGGAGACAGTACCACTCAGCCTTTGCCCAGGGGAAGGTCATGTATGTCTATGGAGGACGGACCCGGGATCGACGCACTAATGACATCTACAAGCTGGACACCACCACGATGGTCTGGTCCTTAATTAACACCAGAGGCACTCCCCTCCTGCTTCATCAGGTCACTCTGCCACCATCATCGGGACAAAGATGTTTGTATTTGGGGGAATAGGGGGCCAGGAGGACTACAGCAACATCAGAGTGTTTGACACAGAGACAGACTGCTGGCTGGACATTCCTTCTCCACAGCTTCTTTCATTAGAACGCTGGAACCATTCAGCCTTTGCCTACAATGGAGAGCTGTACATATTTGGTGGTGAGAACGTGGAACCTGATGATTTTGTATTCTGGATGTGGAAGTTCAGTCCAGAGACCTTCTCCTGGAAGGAGGTTAAGCCCAAGGAGGATGAACCGTTCTGGAATAGTGAGGGCTGCTGTTGCATGGTGGGAAGTCGTGTCATCATCTTTGGAGGATATAAAGGATGCTTCACACCCAACGATGACCTGTACATCCTAGACTTGAGTCCTAGTCTTAAGACGCTCTGCAAGCTAGCAGTTATTCAGTACGATGTGGAGCAGTCAGAACTCCCACACGACATCAGATGGGAACTGGCAGCCATGACTGATGGATAATTGGAGGACTCTGATGGAGAATTGGAGGCATACAATTCATACCAAATAATTACCATAACAACCAATTTAGAATTGCTGTACTTAAGTACTTCTTTTTTCCCCCACATGTATTTTCATTTCATTTTTTCTTTAAAAAACACTCAATACATAGTTATCATACATATCACACATCACTGTCAAGTAGGTTGACATTCACAACATATTTAGACTTTTTCTACTTTCTCCTCCCTCCTTAAACCCCCTCCCCCCACCACACCTTCATCCCTCTTAGCAGACGCTTTTGTCACCTACTTTGAGAAGAAGGTTGATGACATCAGCAGTTGATGACATCAGCAGCTCCTTTCCCCGTCTTCCCCATAAAGAACTGTCTTTCTGACTCACCCAATGCTATCCCCGACACATCATGTCTGTCCTCCTTCTCTCCTCTCTCTCCAGATGAGCTCTTACAACTGGTGACCTCCTCTAGACCAAGCTCCTGCCCTCTCGACCCCATCCCTTCCCCAGTCTTCCAGACCATTGGACCTGATCTGCTCCCCTTCCTTACCTCCATCATCAACACATCTGGAACACATCAGGTCAGTGGTCCACCCAGTGGTCCACCCACCATTGGCCGCCTGCCCTCCCAACAGACATTGGAAGGAGCAAAATTGCATCTTGCGTTGTCCAAAGTCTGTTGTACGCCCAAGGTCACATTGGCCTCCATCCATCCATCCATCCATCCATCCATCCATCCATCCATCCATCCAGCCATCCATTATTGCGACCGAAGGTCGCATATACCCTGAAAAACCGTGTCGCTTGAGTGACCTTCCTTCCTTCCTTCCTTCCTTCCTTCCGTAACCTTCCTTCTGTAACCTTCCTTCTGTACGGGAGTGATGTCAGCAAGTTGTGACATCACTTCCTGTACAGGGCGGCTACACGAAATGTGGATAACACTATATATGGAGATAGTCCAGTCCATCATGTCATATGGGACTACCGTCATAGACAGTAGCCAAAAGAGAAGGATACACAAGACTAAGAAAGACAAAAAAAGAGAAGAATAAAAAAGAAAAAAAAGGAGGAGGAGGATAACTAGACCAGGTCAACCTGGTTGTGCCAGACCCCGGTTCTGCCAACCCTCTGGGACCCCGGTTCTGGCATCATCATTTATGACATCATGCCTTTTGTAGGCATGTCATCATCATGTCATCATCATATATACCCTTTATATAGAAAACCCGGACCGACATTTGCTTATGTAGGCCTACCCATTTCATGGGTCTGGCAAAGATACCAAAAGGAGAGAGAAGAAAGGGTGGATGAGGTACAATGTGTCTCAGAAAAGAAAATGTAACAAGGAGGTGGCAACGGGGCGGATAGATAAAGTTATTAGGCCTGGATCCGACTTTAAGTCGACGCACAGGATTCCAGAAGTGTAGCGCTTATTCGCTCTTGTATAAAAATGGTACTCGAAACGTTCTTAGAATTTAATATATATTTTCTAAAGTAAATATGGGGGCGGCTGTGAAAAAAAGAGAAGAATAAAAAAGAAAAAAAGGAGGACGAGGATAAAGATACCAAAAGGAGAGAGAAGAAAGGGTGGATGAGGTACAATGTGCGGTATCCTCCTTGTCAAGCTCGACGTTGGGCATTTGGACCTATACATGGAGAAATGGAGCGAACCTGTTTGGCCTAAACATGGAGATGTGGTACAGAATGACTCATACCGTATATGGGCATAAAAAGTATGTCATGTGACATCACTTCCTGTACAGACAGTCAGACAGACAGCCATTGACTCCGGCCTAACAATGGCTACTGTCTATGACGGTAGTCCCATATGACATGATGGACTGGACTATCTCCATATATAGTGTTCTCCACATCTCCATGTTTAGGCCCTATCGCTCACACCCTAGGTGGGGTTGGCGATAGGGCCTTTCTGTGTGGAGTTTGCATGTTCTCCCCGTGTCTCCTAGGGTTGATACCCTCACAAAAACATGAACAAACTCCCCCCAGAATGACAACAACTAGAATCGTCAGAGAAACGCTGTGGTTGGCCAGATAGTCAAGAATTGGCGCGACCTCGCCCTTTAGGGCGAGGTCGCATGTCACCCTGAGGTCGCATTCCACCCTCAGGTGTCTTACTAGTTTATTATTATTATTATTATAATTATTATTTGCCTTTTTCTATGGGCTATTTTACACACCACAGTAGGTTAATAAGCCAGTTATTCAGCCATTTTAGTATAGACGTTGGAGAATCATCATAATAATAAACATTATAGGCTATTGTCGGCTATTTTCACAGTAGGCTAATGAGTGTAGCCTACTAAAGCAATCATTAAACTCTCAGTAGCCAAACTGTTACAGATGTGACCGGCCAGGGGTGTGTTCAAGAGTATCGAAACAAGGTATCGTTAGTTTTTGCCTGAACCGATACTCGATAGTATCGACGTCATGCGATCGATACCATTAAAAGTATCGCTGACGATACCCAACCCGAGTTCTGGGGGCTTGTATAATCATCCCCTCCCCTTTTAGCACAGCAACACTGTGGGTGTGGCTAACTTCAGCTGGGTCACCAGATTCATAGACATAAAAAGGTAGACGCCTCCTTAGGCTCTGGGGCGTCCGTCTTGGTTGATAGGCAACTTTTCCAAGACTGTCACAGAAGGGGACGTTCGGTTGAATTGAAGTCCCAGAAAACATGCACGGTGATTGGCCAATAGTCACTTTGAGTGGCAGCGTGCTTTTGGCACTTCCGCACTTCTGCCTATCCAGTTTGATGGGTCGCTCCAATGAACTGCAGCGGCAGAAGAGGTATCTAGCTTTTTATATCTGTGACCAGACTCACCACCCACCTTACAACCAGGCATACTTAAAGATGTATTCAGTGATAATGAAAGTGGCCGTGGGTCATCTTATTCCTTACTGGCCTTACAGCGTGGAAATGTTTTTTATCGATTTTTTACACCATTATAATGTTCTCATTTTGATCATTAGACCCAATCACTGAATATCTGTAGTAGGCCTACGTCTCCAGCTTCAGGATATGTATGATACTTATTTACTACGAGACTGTGGCATTTTATGAGTTCAGTAGTTTACAATCTAGACATTTAGCAGACGTTCTTAATTCAGAGCGACTGTGGTTCTCAAAACTTTTATTTTGACCATAACTAAACATCATAACATAACTATGGCCATACTCTACCCTGATTGGTCAAGGACTGGCTGGCTACCTCTGAAAACGTATAACCTTATATGGTCAGCACACATTCTAGTGAGGAGAATGAATGGAAAATGTACCAATTATATTTTTATTTGAATGAAATACTATCACTGAATATACCTTTAACACTTTGACTGCCAGACCCCCCCACCCCCCTACCCCGGCCAATGCCACCATCAAGGCCCATTCATTTCTGCCCCCATTCCAGAGAATAAATTGAAAATGATGCGATGTGAATATCGGAACAAAAATGGGAGATTTGGTAAAAGAGGATTTTCTTTTTTACCAAAAATTTTTTGGAGTGATTTCGGTGAGCGGTTTTGGAGATAGGTGCTCGAGAGTGCACACTGCGCAAACCAGTCAATAACCTCAGAAATCTAGATTCTGAGATATTTGAGTTCAAAGAAAAAAAACTTTAGGAAGCCATAGCAACAAATTGGTAAATGGTAACGGAACACAAGTACCCTTGACAGAGAAATAGCATGCCTACTTTCATTTTCTGCAAAGAAAGTGAAAAAAATATTGTACCATCGTCTAGTTTCAAGGGGGCAAAGTGAAAAAGTATGAAATGACTCAGAAGGTGGAAATTGCCTTACATTTTGATAGAACTATGCACTGTGAATTCACTGTGTTTTTACCTGGTCTAAAAGGTCAGGAAGACAAAAAGTCAGAAAAGCGATGTCAACCTTTTATTTTATGGCAACATCGAACCCTAACCCTGGTGAGTACCTCACACATCCAGCATGAACATATTTATGTTCAACAATATTTACAAATATTTCCCAAAAAAAAAAATCACAAATATGACTTCACAAAAATAAAATATAACTGGATAAAAGTAAAATAAAATAAATGTGCAGCAAGTAAAGAATAAATAAAATAATATAAAAGTCAAAATAAAGTACTGTATTCTCAAAAAGGCATTCAACAAGCCAACATTCAGGAGTCAAAGGCACCACAAATCAAGGTCAAAGATGGTACTGTTCACCGTGTGTGTGTGTGTGTGTGTGTGTGTGTGTGTGTGTGTGTGTGTGTGTGTGTGTGTGTGTGTGTGTGTGTGTGTGTGTGTGTGTGTGTGTGTGTGTGTGTGTGTGTGTGTGTGTGTGTGTGTGCGTGCGTGCGCGCGCGCGTGCGTGCGTGCTTGCGTGCGTGCGTGCACCTCAGGTACCTCAAAATGGCCTGGTACCTGTTCCTTGCCATTGTTCTGGGAAAGTACGGCATGGCAATGTTTTTTGACCAGTGCATGGCTCTCCGGCTTGTGAACGATAGCTGTGAGGAAGAGAAGTCCCAGAAAGTTCTTCAGCTCCCCTAGAGTGACATTGGTCCAGGCAGCGAACCTACAGTGTGTATGACCTATGCCTGACTCCTCCGCTCTCACTATCTCCGCCATCATACTGTCCTCTGCGTTGTCATTGGTCTGGTTGCAGATCGGGCTCCCATCCTTCCTCCATCCAGTCAGACTCCACGGGCCCTGTATATGATAGAAATAAATAAAAAATACTAAATGATCGTGCTTCTGTATAATTTGTATGTTCTTTAGCAAAGGCTGTCGCACAAAAGTAGTGAAAACAGCAGATCTACAAGCACACAACGCCTCGCACCGCGAGGCGTTGTGTGCTTGTAGACACACACACACACACACACACACACACACACACACACACACACACACACACACAGATTGTATTACTAAACTATCTATCTAGGTATACACACACAATAAAAAACTAAACTATAAAGAAATGTATTCTTACTGGAAGAAGTTGGAGGAACTTCATACACCACAAACCATGGATTGACATCTAGACCTACTGCACATACAGTATGAAACAGAGCTGATACCTTTATGTACTATGAGGAAAATAATGCTGCTATTTGTACCCTGTATATATATAAAATGACACAATGCGACATAGCTCTGTTTGAACAATGCTGTACCCCCTCCAACTGTATATTTTCAACTGTTTTTTTTATTGTATTTGTGATACTTGCTTTGGCAATGTAAACGTATGTTTTCTCATGCCAATAAAGCTCCTTTGAATTGAATTGTATATTACCAAATGCACCCTACGTGGAAAAAAAACAATAGCAGGTCAGGCTTATTGATTGATTGAAGAATGTATTACAAGCTTGCATTAGAAAGAAGTAGACCTACAGATTCATGGCTCATTTCCACAGGAACACACTTTATGCATCTCATACAGTGGTGTGTTCTAGACTTTTTTTGAGGGCATACGATCAGCTACTATTCGTTTGGCCAGGGCAGACGCTATAGTACATAATCCCTATCAAATACGCTACTTTGAAAGGTTCACGAGGGCAGACGCCATTCATATTTTATTGTTCCTCCATCACGGAGGTATAGAGGCCGGCGCCTGGCGGCGCCGTGCCCGCGTGTGGAGGGTAGTCCCTGGTGCTATGGAGGTTCCAGCGACCCCCTGGGCTAATCCTAGATGCCCCTGCCTTTTATTTTCCGACAGCAGACGCCGTATACCGTACGTGCGTTATAGGTAGAACACAGCACTGATCTCATATAACATTGAAAGACAGACGTAAAGAACAAAGTGAATCGTAGAGAACATAAACTTTGTAACGCTTACCGGGTTCGCTGATCACAGCTCAGCAGTGCTTCCTACAGGGCGCGGGGAGAGACCGCACCGATCGGTGGTCTGCCTCGGGCAGCATGCATGTCACCGCCGGAGACTGCAGGCTTGTTGTCCAGAGTTAGACTGTCCACGGGGCATGGCGCGGGGAGAAACCGCCGCGATCGGTGGTCTGCCACGGGCAGCATGCATGCCGCGCCATCGGCGGAGGCTGGGGGCTGAGTGTCCACGGCCACGGGGCATGGTTCGGCTGCCTGCTTGGTCTCCATGTGCGGCCATGACTTGCTCTCTGATCAGCGGAGCAACGGTCCGGTAACTTTTTACAAAATGGAACCCCCCCAACCTACAAAGAAACTAGCCCTTCCCTTCCCCCACTCCTCCTAGGTAAAACCTCTACCTTCCGATCTCTCTCTCTATCTCTATCTCTCTAAATAATACTACATCTAATGATTTTATAACTAATTCTAGCTCATTCTCTCAATATATCTCTCTCTCCCTCTGATTGCTGTGTGTCCGGTTACGGTAAAGTCACTGAACTCTTGTTGTGTGTATAATGGGCCTCTAGACCCTTGTGTCTGGGGGGAACCGGCCAACCAGCATGCTATTTGGTAACATGAGCGTGTGATGTCATGCAGGGGCGTCAATTGGGTATGGCAGGGGTATGCAGCTGCCATACCTTGACAGGGGGAAATAATAAAAATGTACTTTTCATCGTGCCTGTTGCTAAGGTATGGCAACATGACTGGTGTCTTCACCAGACACCAGTCATGTTGCCATACCTTAGCTTGTTCTGAACTGACGCCACTGATGTCATGCATGACGACCGTCCCATCGTCCAAAAGGGCTGTATCTTGGTTACCGCATAGATCCAACACTGTACTACTGTAATATGAAAAAAAAGCATCTGGCGTCATATGACGCCAATATTATTTTCTGGCATCATTGCCAAGTGCGTGTCTGACGTCATATGACGCCCTGGCACTCAAAGTGTTAATGAACAGGTGGGTGTGGCCACATAAAAACTTTTTTTTTCTTTTAACAAACATAATTTGAAACTAAAGTCGAAGTTTACAATATGTCTCTCCTCTCCTCCCCTCCCTTTGAATATTAGTGCATCATTTGTCTCTAACTCCCTCTCACACGGTGCCCCCTGAGAAAAACAAATATGTGTGTCAGGCTCATTTGCACATTTTGCCCAGGGAAAGGAAAACAAACGTTGGTACGAGATACATAAAAATGAAAAGTCACGGCAAAGGATAATTTGGGAGACGGGAGTGACAGAAGGAGAGAGGGGGATGAGAGAGAATGGATGAATGGTAGAAGAAAATCAGTGAATAACGTTGATGAAACCTAAAACAAAAGATTAACAAGTCAGTCTCTGGAGTAAAAGACAGAATCAATTAAGGAAGAGACAGGGACAGGGACGTGCTGGGCCCCTGATTCAGCCCAGGAAAAAGAATTGGAGAGGCCCTCATTGCGCGCTTTAGAGAGAGATATAGTAGCTGCCGCTACTCAAAGATTTGCCATTTCAGATCATGACAAGTGACAAGCCAGTGGGCCTCGTTGTCGGGTGGAAACCTTGTATGTCCAAAACCGTTTGTTTTGTATTTATCATTTATGATAATAATGATTAAATAATGATAATAATAATGTTTAAACTAGTGAAAACAGCAGATCTACAAACACACAACGCCTCGCGGTGCGAGGCGTTGTGTGCTTGTAGATCGGCTGTTTTCACTACTTTTGCGGGAATGGACCGGCCGTTCGGGAGTTGTCCCGCTTTGGCCAGCACGTCCCTGACGGTGGACAATGCTGTGCAAAGATGAGAGAGAGAGAGAGTGAGATTTTTTTATTATTTTAAGACCACTATACCTTTTTTCCAATGCCACTTTCTTTCTTTCTTTCTTTCTTTCTTTCTTTCTTTCTTTCTTTCTTTCTTGAATTCTTGAATTATTTCTTTCTTTCTTTGTTGTTGTTCTCTCGTCCTTTAACCCTAGGATGCATGAGTGGGGTCAAAAATGACCCCAGGGGTTGTTATTCTTCAATATCTTTAAAATTAAAAGTTTAAATATTTTCATATTCCAGGTATTCCTCATAAAACATGTTTGTGACATGAGGCCATTTGCATTTTTATCATTCCTTTCATTAATTTTAAGAAATTGCAGTTTTTGTATCACTACCCCACTCTTCCATGAGTGGGGTCAAAAATGACCCCAATTAAAATCAATGCATTTTTGCAATAAACTACTTTGCTCTCACACATAACTCTGACATACTTTTGCCTAGCAACATGATTTCAACTTTAAAACACTCACACGACTTTGGCCTTTTTTCCGCCAATAGGGACGAGCTGGAATTGTTGAAGCCCCGCCCCCTCTGTCTACTAAACGCGTGCAGCAGGTGTCACACTTTGCTGTCACACTTTGCTCTCACACGTAACTCTGGCATACTTTTGCGTAGCAACGTGATTTCAACTTTAAAACGCTCACACGACTTGCCACTTTTTCCAGCCAATAGGGACGAGCTGTAATTGTTGAAGCCCCGCCCCCCCTGTCTTCCTATTGGCTGGGCTTTAAACATCCATAACTCCAGTTCGCAGCATGGTACCGTCTCGAAATTTGGTGTCTGGACTTAGAACGCCATAGGGATGAGTTGCAATTGTTGAAGCCACGCCCCCTCTTCCCTCCTATTGGCTGGGCTTTAAACATCCATAACTCCAGTTTGCAGCATTGTATACAGTCTCGAAAATTGGTGTCTGGACTTAGATGGCAAATATGGACGAGCTGTAATTGTTGAAGCCCCGCCCCCTCTTACAAGTCTGTTGTTTCCACCCACCCTGACGGTCGCTTACTGGTAATAGTAGTAATAGTAGTAATAAAAGTAGTAATAGTGTAATAGTAGTAGTAATAGTAGTAGTAATAATAGTTGCGACTGTAGATTGCAAGTATGTGAACGGTCAAAGCTTGTCCATATGTATGTATGTATCTCTGTCACGCCTGACACTGCGGGTCTATGAGTTTGTCGCTCTGACATCAAGCTCTGATGTCACTGTGGGGGGGGGGAACCACTCTAACAGAATGGGTTTGCCGCTCTGACATCACACTCTGGCTTCACTATGATGTCAAACTAACAGAATCCCTTTTATGCCCATACATGGAGTTCCCTGAAGTCATTAATATTAAGCCCATATCTAACAGGACTTCATATGGGAATACCCATATATGGAGACCACATCGTCCACATACAACACTAACAGAATCCATATATGGCCAAGACATAAGGCCAAGACATCCCATATCTGTGTGGCAGGTTCTACAGACAGGGATCTCCATGTATGGGCATAAAAACGTTTAGTGTGACATCACAGTGAAGCCAGAGCGGCAAACACATTCTGTTAGAGTGGTTCCCCTGACATCACATTGACATCAGAGCATGATGTCAGAGCGACAAACCCATAGAACCACAGTGTCAGGCGTGACAGAGAGACATACAGTACGTATACATACATACATACATACCTACCTACAAGCTGTGACCGTTCACATACTAAACTTGCGACCTACGGTCGCAACTATTATTACTGATATCACTACTATTACTATTACTACTACTATTACTACTATTACTACTATTACCAGTAAGACTCCCTAATCGGGAGGTAAGCGACCGTCAGGTCACATGTTGATGAGATGAGTGTAGACATAGTGTGTACCGATTTGCGTGATTTTAGGGTAAAAATTGTAGGAGCTGTGTCCAAATACTACTATTACTATTACTACTACTATTACTACTATTACTACTATTGCCAGTAAGACACCCTAAGGGCGAGAAGTGACCGTCAGGGCGGGTGGAAACAACAGACTTGTCAGAGGGGGTGGGGCTTCAACAATTACAGCTCGTCCATATTGGCTGTCTAAGTCCAGACACCAAGTTACGAAACGGTACCATGCTGCAAAATGGAGTTATGGCTGTTTATAGCCAAGCCAATAGGAGGCAAGAGGGGGCGGGGCTTCAACAATTGCAGCTCATCCCTATGGTGGATTAAGTCCAGACACCAAGTTTCAAGACGGTACCATGCTGCAAACTGGAGTTATGGCTGTTTAAAGCCCAGCCAATAGGAAGACAGGGGGGGGGGGGGCGGGGCTTCAACAATTACAGCTCGTCCCTATTGGCCGGAAAAAGTGCCAAGTCGTGTGAGCGTTTTAAAGTTGAAATCACGTTGCTACGCAAAAGTATGTCAGAGTTACGTGTGAGAGAAAAGTGTGAGAGCAAAGTGTGACAGCTGCTGCATGCATTTAGTAGACAGAGGGGGCGGGGCTTCAACAATTACAGCTTGTCCCTATTGGCAGAAAAAAGGCCCAAGTCGTGTGAGTGTTTTAAAGTTGAAATCACGTTGCTAGGCAAAAGTATGGCAGAGTTACGTGTGAGAGCAAGTCGTTTATTGCAAAAATACATTGATTTTAATTGGGGTCGTTTTTGACCCCACTCATGGAAGAGTGTAGGTATTGGTTGGTCATGCATCCAAGGGTTAAATGCAAACCCCTAAAGAGTCCCAAAATGAACTCTTGGGTTCACACAGTAAACAAACCCAGTGGGTTTCTGACTGGCACTGTCCTCGTTTTGCTTGGGGTTCAAGGCAAAGGGGATTTATATGTTTGTGCTGATTCTTTTCCTGCCAATAGTGATGCAAAACCCAGTGAGAGAGTAAACATGACGTTTTTAGTTTACCAATGACTGAAACACATAACCCATATTACCCAAACTGGCCACTAGAATTCTTTGAACTTTGAAAAGTCATAATTTTCTATGCCCAAGGTTAGGGATGTCCCGATACCACTTTTTTGCTGACCAAGTACAAGTACGAGTACTTAATTTGAGTACTTGCCGATACCGAATACCGATAGAGTAAGTTACGTTTCTGTACACGTGCTTAAATAGTGTGTGGCGCTCCAAAATAAAATGCTTTAAATAATTATGTTGTCATGCCTAGAGTGAGAGAAGATGAAAGCACTGTTCATTAGTTGAACTAACACACACAAAACTTTGTCTTAGGACTTTTGATATGTTGTTACCAACCAACATATTTATGAAACAAAATGGTATCTGGCGCTGCCGTGAGCAATATCGGACGAGTACGAGTACAGCAAAATAGGCCGGTATCGGGGCGAGTACCGATACTGCAAGTACCGATACCCGATATCCCTACCCAAGGTTCTTCATTTCTCTGAACCTTGCTTCAAGAAAAGTTTTTTTCTTATTTTAAAGATTACGCGGTCCAAGTGAACACATTGGAGCGCTACCTATACCTCCGGTTCACCCAATCACAAGCAAAACGATGTTTTGTTACACGCATCTGAGGTGATAGTCTTAGTCCTATCTGTTGAGATTGCGGTTGCCATTTGGTTTAATTTGTACACTCTCAGAGTTACAGACCTGTAAGGGTCAATTTGATTCCATTTGTACACTCTCAGAGTTACAGACCCATAAGGGTCCATTTGGTTACATTTGTACACTCTCAGAGTTACAGACACGTAAGGGCACATTTGGTTTCATGTGTACACTCTCAGAGTTACAGACCCATAAGAGTCCAATTCCATGTGTACACTCTCATAGTTACAGGCCTGTAAGGGTCTGTTTGGTTCCGTTTGTACACTGTCAGGGTTACAGGCCTGTAAGGGTCTATTTGGTTCCATTGTCAGAGTGGAGGAGGTAGAAAAGAGAAAAGACCATTGGCCACTATTTCTGACCAGTCCCCAGCATGGCGAGGGGGCTGAGAATCGATAAGAGAATCGATAAGGAATCGGATCGATAAGCAGAACCGGAATCGGAATCGCTAAAATCTTAACGATACCCATCCCTACCTATAGTATAGGAGTCTGAACCAGCATGGATGTAAATGGCAAATGGGTGGTGGTGGAGGCATGCGACCACGATGCAGTATTACTAGTTTTGTCTAAATCAGATCAGCATCTCTAATTAGAAGGGGGATTAGATGGGGGAATGAGGATAATGTGTATCATCGTCTGCTGCTGTCTGCCCAGGCTTTTATTAGCTCGGCTCGTCATCCTGAATAATCAATGAGTGGAGACGACACGTCTAAGAGCTGATAGATTAGCGTCATCCTTCAAAAACCATGGAAATTAAACTATGTAATCTTTTTATACCACCACGTGATTTGGCGGTGATGTGAAAGGAATTATCTTTTTTTTCAATTCTAACACGTCCTCCCACGCTGACGCCACCGATATGATGAATCAGAGACCGTGTGACTTCTCAGTGACTAAAACCAGGAGTGTCGCACCAAATGCTGGGCCCTGGGTATGAGGATCCACATTTTGTGCTTTAACTAATAACTGATTTAATGCCGGGTGCCACAAGGTGCCGCTAGAGTGCCAGACATTTCTGTATAGGCCTTCGCTCTAGCTTCCGTCGACACAGGCAGTAGTGGCTTGTGATTTCAGTGCAACCACTGTTATGGATGAAGACCGGAGGAAGTTAGCTAACAGTTAGCTATTAGCTTCTTTATTTTTTAGAAGCCCAATCTGAAGCTATTTTAGTCGCAAAAAAACTTTGTCGCTGCACTGGGAACACAGTTCAGAGAAAAAGGTCTCTAAAGATGTGAGTTTGTATTGGAGTGGGCGGCGCGGTGCGGCTGCGTTGCCCGATTACGGGCCGATGTAAACAGAGTCGCGGCCCCGGGCATGGATGGAAAATTAGACCGGGGCTTCGTTGAGGCCTCCGATTAATTAATTCATTTTATTAAATATCCCGGACTAGATCGGGATAGGCACCCCGGAATACGTCGCGCCGCCGACAGTATAGATTGAGTTTTTTGGGGGGGGCTCTAAACTTTATTTTAAACCATTTTCAATGGAATAAATCGTCGGACCATCTAGAATCACTTGTTGGAAAGTATAGGACGAGCCAGGACCACCCACATCTCTACAAGCAGCTCAGTAAGTAAAATAGCAAAAAAAACATTGTATTGAATTGAAATAAAGCCGAACTTGTCCGGGATAGGCACAAAAAGGGTTGAAATAGCAGATATGCAAGCTCACAGCACGGCACCGAGTGCCACGCTGCGAGCTTGTAGATCTGCTATTTTGAGTGGTGCTCAATTTTTTTTTTTTTTTGTGAAGGGCCCCCAAAATGAAATGTATTTGGCCACAGACTCTCAAAATATTTAGTTCCTCTCCGCCCAGAAGCAACATTTGAGTTACAAATGTCACAAAAAAATACACCGGTATTCAAAGATTTGCACAAATTTTCATGACTGAAAAAATAGCAGATCTACAAGCTTGCAGCACGGCACTCGGAGCCGTGCTGTGAGCTTGCAGATCTGCTATATTTCAATAGCTAAAGTATAAAATAATTAAGGCCCCTCCACCTTGAAAACCCACCAATCTGACCACTTAAAGGGATATGTCTTTTGTGAACACCCTGAACAGTTTTTAAGTTGCTTGATTCAATATTTAGATATTTGATGTAAAAGTTACCAGGCATTTTGTTGTTACACATACAGTATATATATATATATATATATATATATATACATACTGGTATATATATATATATACCGTATATGTCCAAAATATGGATGGCAGGGGTGAAGAAACGGTTTGTCATGTGGACAGGTGATGTACGTGGTTCATTGCGGGAGGGGAGGACGACACACTGTCAGGGGGGGCTGACAGCTGCTGGGTCCACTCTGTGTGTTCAAAATGGACCTGGGACTCAGATCAGCCACAGGTGTCATCCACAGCCTTTAATCCTTGGGAGGACGTGGGGGCTTCACACTGGATGAAAGCCTATAAGGCCTGAGGCAACACAGGACGGATGGTGTGTGTGTGTGTGTGTGTGTGTGTGTGTGTGTGTGTGTGTGTGTGTGTGTGTGTGTGTGTGTGTGTGTGTGTGTGTGTGTGTGTGTGTGTGTGCGTGCGTGCGTGCGTGCGTGCGTGCGTGCGTGCGTGCGTGCGTGCGTGCGTGCGTGCGTGCGTGCGTGCGTTCGTGCGTGCGTGCGTGCGTGTTGGTTGTGAGGGGCCAGACAGTTAACAAGGTACTGCTCAGTTTAAGCTATTATAGGAAGCCGCTCAATTTGGAGGAGGTGCTGTTTCCTATACCCATGATTGTTGTCTGCTGTGTTTGACAATTATGCCAACAGTTTGTATGTAACAACGTTCTGCCCTACATGCACTTTGTAACTGGCTGTTTTCCTAATTATGTGACTGCACTGATATTGTTTATGTCGTTTGTACAGGAATACTTCTCTTTTGTGTGTGTGTGTGTGTGTGTGTGTGTGTGTGTGTGTGTGTGTGTGTGTGTGTGTGTGTGTGTGTGTGTGTGTGTGTGTGTGTGTGTGTGTGTGTGTGTGTGTGTGTGTGTGTGTGCGCGCGCGAGCGCATGTGCACCTGTGTGTGTGTAGTATTACTATACTTGTGAAGACATTGTGAGAAACCGTTGTCCTGGTCCTCACAACAGCAATGACAGTTGGGGAGATTCTTGTATCACAAAGTGCTCTAAAATCCCCGGGAAGATGGCTGTGTTGACTCTGAACTTGATAAAACACAGTGGACCAACACCACAATGCAATGCTGGTTTAGCTGCACATTGTTTTATCAAGTTCAGAGTCAACACATCCATCCAGCCGGGGATTTTAGAGCACTTGATGCTCCCATGTTGTACTGACTCTGACCTCTAAGGACCTTCCAGGGAGGGTGCTCATGTGCGTCGGGCTGTGACACCCTTTCTAGTTTATTTTCCTTTCCTTTCGAGTTTTCTTTTGCACTATTTTTTAGTTTAGTTAGTTTCTTGCACTATTAGGTTGTGTAAGTAGTTTTGGGTAGATCTATCTATCTATCTATCTATCTATCTATCTATCTATCTATCTATCTATCTATCTATCTATCTATCTATCCCATAGGTTGACAAGCTTTATTGAGATGATGATTTATTTTAGCCAGAAGCACTTGGCACCTGCTCACAGAGCCAACACTACTAGTAACTGGTGTACTGACCATGGTATTACTGGGTTTAACTGACCAGCAAACTAGCCTGGCCTCAACCCCGCAGAGAATCTGTGTTGTGTTGTCAAGAGGGAGATGAGAGACACCAGACTCAACCACACAGATGAGCTCAAGGCCTCTATCAAAGCAAACCTGGGCTTCCATAATACCTCAGCAGTACCACAGGCTGACCACCTTCATGCCACACCCATCGATGAAGAAATTTGTTCAAAAGTATTCCAGACCAAGTATTGAGTAACCTGACTTGCGTCAGATGGTGGCAGTAGTGCGTAGGCTACCGCTCTACTTTACCATCTGAGATCTCTCGGGCAGACTCAATGTAAGGGGCGGGCCATTTTTTGAAATTCTTTAGCAGGTGATTGGATGTGGCCGTCTCTCTGTCACAGTCTGGGAGTGCCAACTCCAACCACTCATATTGGCCTGTCTGCATCCACGTGGTCTGCAATCAGACTCTATTGGCTCAGAGCCGCTCAGAGCCCGCCCGTAGCTGCCGCTGATTGGCCCGGCCCGGGGTTTTACGAGCGTTATCAACTCCCACCGAGAGATCTCAGATGGTAAAGTAGAGCGGTAGCCTACGCACTACTGCCACCATCTGACGCAAGTCAGGTTAAGTATTGAGTGCATAAATTAACATAACCTTTCAGAAGTTTGACATTTTATATTATAAATCCTTCTTTTGAGTGGTTGTGTGTAATATTCTAATATTTTGAGATGTGGATTTTTTGGTTTTCATGAGCTCTATGCCATAAAAAAAATCTAAATTATAACAAAAAAAGGTTTTGAATAATTCACTGCATGCACAATGAAGCTAGAATATCTGAAAGTTTAAAAGAATTAATTATATTACGGCAGAAAATGTATGAGATTGATCTGTATGTATGCATCGCAGTAATGCACTATTGATACTTTTACTTGATTACTTTTTCCATCACTGCACACACACACACACACACACACACCGAGCTCTGCCTTCCTCCCTCAGCCCTCTCCTCTCTCGTTCTCTCCTCTCAATCAATCCTATCAACTTATTATCAACGTTGAATGTTTGTAATAATGGAAACGCGGAGAAATAACGAATAAAGGGCTGTCGTAGTAGCCGCACCAACAACGACCAGGCTGGCAGCTCAGGCAGCGTCTTGGGGAATGAATGGCTTGGCTTTTGGCTTGTTCTGTTTTGGTTGTAGGCTACGTCATTGTATTCATTCAGACTCAGCCCCGATTTGTGAAAATATTAAACCAGTTTGATATTCTCTTAACAGAATCTGGCTCTCAAGTTGGGGTAAAAATCGAGTCGGAACACTACCTCACATTTAACGATTGACTAACGACCGAATCACGGGAGCGCGCCGCGACTTTATTACGACTGAGAAATCTTTTCAATGTTGTTAGATGTAAGAGGGCCTTAAGTGGTTAAGTTCAAAAGCAACGTTTTAAACTTTTAAAACATCTAAACAGAAAAAAAAAAAAGAAATAATAATCTAAACATAAAGTGTTCACCGAATTGCATTTCCTCCGACAGACAAAAGAACGATAACCGCACAACTGGCGTATAATTAACATAAGACGGAGCACGGAAGTCAAGCGAGACAGCTGTTCAACCCAGCAAATAATTAATACACCGATGTACAGTAGTAATGAGCAATGCTGCTCATATGCTACGAAAATAATGATAAGCATGTTTAGTGGCATAGTAATGAGACGTGGTCCATATTTATCTCCAGGGTCGTCACAAGGAGGGGGGGGGGTGGGACTGAGTTACTAGAGGGCCCAAGGTGGAGGGACCTTAATTATTTTATACTTTAGCTATTGAAAATAGCAGATATACAAGCTCACAGCGCGGCACCGAGTGCCGCGCTGCGAGCTTGTAGATCTGCTAATTTTGAAAAGTCATGAAAATGTGTCCAAATCTTTGAATATCTCATTTTTAAAGTGAACATCTGTAACTCAAATATTTGCTTCTGGGTGGTCCCTGGAACTAAATATTTTGAGATGGGGGGGTCCGTGGCCAAATACATATCGTTTTGGGGGTCCTTCACATGAAAACGTTTGAGCACCACTGACATAGAAACATAGGTTTGAAAAGAAAAAAGAAAAGAGTTTTGTGAAAAACACATTTTCACGATCTTTCAAAAATAGCAGATCTACAAGCTCGCAGCGCTGTGAGCTTGTATTATCTGCTATTTCTCAATAGTTAAAGCATAAAACAACGCGTGATAATGCGTTCCCAGTCTAACAGGGTTGAACCCCCTCCCCCTATGAAGAACATTCATGGGGGGCCCACAGTGAATCCTTGTACCCAGGGCCCAGAATTTGGTGCGAAACCACCGGCTGTGCGCCTCAGCTCTGCAGTGGGTGTATCCACTCTGTTAGCCCCGCAGCTGCTTCTCTTTCATGCCGCTATTAATAATACATTGTGTAAGAGCGGGGAGCCGGGGCCACACACACTATAAAAATCTATATTTGTGTGTTTTCAAAGCGTGGCAAAAAGGCCGATTCATCCATATAGCTGTAGCAGCCGTCCTCGGAAATCGAGAGAAACTGGTGACTAGTAACAGATCTCTGATTTCTCACACTTTTCTTCCATCTAGCGCCTGGAAAATATGGCTCTCGCGGAGCTACTGTATACAGGAGATGATAAACAAGTACTGTCAAGCCTGATTTGTGCTTTAGTTTGTGAAATGATGTGGCACAGTCCACTCCTCAGTGCATACTAGTCTGGGATCACTTCACTTTTCGAGGTTTGATCCGGACGGGAGAGGAAACCACTTTACGTCATGTTGTAGAACTCAAAGGACTACAATTTGCCGGAACTATCAAACCGGATTCAGTTTTAACCCCAAATAATTCCCCTGCGCTCAAGGACATACTTTTAGGGCCTACCTAATAAACTCCTTGATGCGGCGTAGTTTTGCTTTTGAAAAATGTGTTATTTTCGGGAAAATTAGCTCAAGTGGAGTTAGGAGGTTTTGACCGAAGGGCTTTTTACTACTTTTCATTGGTTCAATATTATTATAACCAACACACAGACGTAAAGGGTGTTCAATAGCACATGTTTATGAAAAAAAGAGAGGGCCAATCGGGTGGAGTTAGCTGGTTTGGCAGAAAGTGTGGAGTTAGGAGGTTTTGTCCCAAGCACTGTTTACTACTTTCCATTGGTTCAATATTATTTTAACCAACACTCAGTAAAGGGTGTTCAATAGCCCTGATTCATGCCAAAAATCTAAAACCTCAAAAATGGAGTTAAGAGGTTATGGCCAGACAGTGACAATATGGACTTTGAGTGTGTTTATTCATTTTGGACATTTAAGCCTAATTCTGTTCTTGTTTCCAGTTGGTGTTTTTATTTTGCTCTTGTTTCTTATGTATGTTCTTCTATATTAGTCTTGTATTCTGGTATGTTGTTGATTCCCCAGTGCTCCTTATGTTGTTGTATTGTTCCTTGCATTAGTTATCTGTACCTGTCTTGTCCAGGCCAGGGACGGATTAACCCCCCGTGAGGGCCCTGGGGCCGATAATATTTTAGGGCCCCCCATCCCCTGCCATATTCCCCCCTCCCCACGCGCACTACCCACAACGGTGGGCAAACAGAAGCCTACTGCTCGTATTTTTAAGGCATGATGATCATTTGTGTGTCAAGAAAGCACATTTTATCATACAGGATTTACATGATAAGAAGGAGGGGCCCACACATTTGATATTTTGATTAACTTAAAGGGGTCATGAAAAAAAAAACACAACATGACATAATTAAACATTCAGTGTTTTTTCTGTAATCTGTAGTTTTTGGAATATAGGCTCAGAAAAATTGGTTCATTTGCCTCTGGACGTACGCATCATCATCCAGGGGAGGATGTGGTTGTAGGTGAGGGTGAACGCAACAACTGAACTGGTGCATTGGAACGATACAAACACAGTGGAAATCAAAGGTGATACACTCTCCCCTACAACCACATCCTCTCCTGGATGATGATGCGTCAGTCCAGAGGAAAATTAACTCACTTTTCTGAGCCTTATTATATCGACAGATTACAGAAAAACCACTGAACGTTGAATGTTCATTTTTTTGGGGGGTGTAATTGAGGTCAGGAAACATTAAGAAAGACACAAAAATAGTTTTATTTTTTCTTTAAACATTTCATTTTAGTAAATCGTCGATGACAGTGCGGCCCAGTTCCCCCCAAGGGCCAATGTTGCCACCCGTGTCCTCTTAATCCCGCAGCCTATGACACTGACATGACACTGACATGAAACTGACATGATACTGACATGATACTGACCATAATACTGACATGATACTGACATGATACTGACCATGATACTGACCATGATACTGACATGATACTGACATGATACTGACCATGATACTGACCATGATACTGACATGATACTGACCATGATACTGACATGATACTGACAATGATACTGACATGATACTGTCCATGACACTGACATGATACTGACATGATACTGACATGATACTGACCATGACACTGACATGATACTGACATGATACTGACATGATACTGACATGATACTGACATGATACTGAAATGATACTGACATGATACTGACATGATACTGACATGATACTGACATGATAATGACATGATACTGACCATGATACTGAAATGATACTGACCATGATACATTTACTGACCATGATACCAACATGATACCGACATGATACTGACCATGATACTGACCATGATACTGACATGGCACTGACCATGATACTGACATGATATTGACATTATACTGACATGATACTGACATGATACTGACATGATATTGACATGATACTGACCATGATACTGACATGATACTGACATGATACTGACATGATACTGACATGATACTGAAATGATGACATGATACTGACCATGATACTGACATGATACTGTCCATAATACTGACCTGATACTGACCATGAGACTGTCGATGATACTGACCATGAGACTGTCCATGATACTGACATGATACTGTCCATGATACTGATATGATACTGACATGATACTGACCATGATACTGACATGATACTGACATGATACTGACCATGATACTGACATGATACTGACACTGACATGATACTGACCAATGACACTGACAAGATACTGACCATGATACTGATATGATACTGACATGATACTGACCATGATACTCACTTTTCTGAGCCTTATTATATCGACAGATTACAGAAAAACCACTGAACGTTGAATGTTCATTTTTTTGGGGGTGTAATTGAGGTCAGGAAACATTAAGAAAGACACAAAAATAATACTGACCTGATACTGACCATGAGACTGTCGATGATACTGACCATGAGACTGTCCATGATACTGACATGATACTGTCCATGATACTGATATGATACTGACATGATACTGACCATGATACTGACATGATACTGACATGATACTGACCATGATACTGACATGATACTGACACTGACATGATACTGACCAATGACACTGACAAGATACTGACCATGATACTGATATGATACTGACATGATACTGACCATGATACTCACTTTTCTGAGCCTTATTATATCGACAGATTACAGAAAAACCACTGAACGTTGAATGTTCATTTTTTATGATACTGACATGATACTGACCATGATACTGACCACTGACCATGATACTGACATGATACTGACATGATACTGACCATGATACTGACATGATACTGACACTGACATGATACTGACCAATGACACTGACAAGATACTGACCATGATACTGATATGATACTGACATGATACTGACCATGATACTGACCATGATACTGACCATGATACTGACATGATACTGACCATGATACTGACCATGATAGTGACATGACACTGACCATGACACTGACCATGATACTGACATGATACTGACATGATACTGACATGATGACATGATACTGACCACAATACTGTCTATGATATTGACATGATACTGTCCATGATACTGACATGATACTGTCCATGATACTGACATGATACTGTCCATGATACTGACCATGATACTGACCATGATACTGACCATGATACTGACCATGATACTGACATGATACTGACCATGATACTGACCATGAAACTGACATGATACTGACCATGATACTGACATGATACTTACCATGATACTGACATGATACTGTCCATGATACTGTCCATGATACTGACATGATACTGACCATTATACTGACCTGATACTGACCATGATACTGACCATGATACTGACATGATACTGACCATGATACTGACCAAGTGACCATGATACTGACATGATACTGACCATGATACTGACATGATACTGCCATGATACTGACCATGATACTGACATGACACTAACATGATACTGACCATGATACTGACCATGATACTCACATGATACTGACATGATACTGACCATGATACTGACCATGATACTCACATGATACTGACATGATACTGACCATGATACTGACCATGATACTGACCATGATACTGACATGATACTGACATGATACTGACCATGATACTGACATGACACTAACATGATACTGACCATGATACTGACCATGATACTGACATGATACTGACCATGATACTGACCATGATACTCAAATGATACTGACATGATACTGACCATGATACTGACCATGATACTGACCATGATACTGACCAAGTGACCATGATACTGACATGATACTGACATGATACTGACCATGATACTGACCAAGTGACCATGATACTGACATGATACTGACATGATACTGACATGACACTAACATGATACTGACCATGATACTGACCATGATACTCACATGATACTGACATGATACTGACCATGATATTGACCATGATACTGACCAAGATACTGACAATTATTATTATAATCCCCCCCACCCCCCAAAAACGAAAATATCAGATTGAGATGATTATTAAAAAAACGTTCAAAGCACGCTTGCAATTTTTCAATTCCTGCCCTGTATGTTAATTAAGGCCTGTCTTTCTTTGTATGACCGACACTCATTCATCTGACTGATTCCCTCCTTCTCTCAGAGGCGACCCGACACCGTTGCAAGCATCCAGACACATGCATACACTGAATGCACATTACAGCCACGAGCGATAAATCAGCCAGATGGATTTCTCCATACTCCCCCTTTATCCTTCTCCTTCTTCAAGCAGGAGCATACAGACAAATGAGACACACACACACACACACACACACACACACACACACACACACACACACACACACACACACACACACACACACACACACACACACAGGGGCGTCACAAGGGGGGAAAAGTGGGACTGAGTTACTAGGGCCCAAGGTGGAGGGGCCTTAATTATTTTATACTTTAGCTATTGAAAAATAGCAGATACAAGCTCACAGCGCATTTTTAAAGTCGTGAAAATGTGTGCAAATCTTTGAATATATGTATTTTTTAAGCAAGCATTTGTAACTCAAATGTTGCTTTTGGGGGGTCCCTGGAACTATATATTTTGAGATGGGGGTCCGTGGCCAAATACATATCATTTTGGGGGTCCTTGACATGAAAAAGTGTGAGCACTACTGACATATAGGCTTTTCAAAAAATATTTGAAATATTGAAAGACTTCGATATTCACGATTTTAAAAAAATAGCAGATCTACAAGCTCGCAGCGCGGCACCGCACTGTGAGCTTGTAGATCTGCTATTTTTCAATAGTTAAAGCACTAAATAACGTGTAATAATGCATTCCCAGTCTAAATGGGTAAAACCCTCCCCCTCTGAAGAACATTCTTGAGGGGCCCGCAGTGAATCCTTGTACCCAAGGCCCAGAATTTGGTGCAACACCCCTGCACACATGCTGTCTTTCTCTTTCTCTCCCTCTCTTTCTCCCCCTCATGCATATGGGCGCAACTTGTGTTACAGCAGCCTTTCCTTAACTAATTACCGTGGTGGATATTAGATTATAAATCTAGTCAGCCACTCATCATTTTTCATAACGTGGGGAGGGGCTGTCAGCGTCCAGAAGCCAGACATCTAGACAGGGGTGTCACACCAAATTCTGGGCCCTGGGTACAAGGATTCGCAGCGTTATTTAACTATTACAAAATATCAGATCTACAAGCTCACAGCGCGGCACCGAGTGCCGCGCTGCGAGCTTGTAGATCTGCTATTTTTGAAAAATCGTGAAAATGTTTTGCAAGTCTTTGAAGGTTAGATTTAGCTTACCTTCTAGCTTAGAAGGTTAGCTAGATTTTAAACCCATGTTTCTATGTCAGTGGTGCTCAAACTTTTTCATGTGAAGGACCCCCAAAATGATATGTATTTGACCACGGACCTCCATCTCTAAATATTTAGTTCCAGGGACCCCCGAGAAGCGAAATTTGAGTTACAAATGTTTGCTTATAAAATACATATATATTGAAAGATTTGCACACATTTTCACGACTTTTCAAAAAATTGCTAAATAATGAAGGCCCCTCTACCTTGGGCCCACTCCCCCCCCTTGTGACGCCCCTGCATCTAGAGAGAGTGCCATGCATTCTGCGACCACTCCATTCATTCTCACCACAGACTGTCCCCTCCTCTCCTGTATTGTTGTCGTGGCCGCCTACTTGATTCAACTGGTCTTGGGAGAGCACTAGTCTGTCACACAGATAATGATATGATATGATAGAGTACTTTATTGTCAGTTCACACTGAAATGTGTCTTGCGACACAGCAACCATGTATGTGAAACATACTGTATACTAACATTTGACACAAGGGAACAAAAACAAGACAGGTTTACATACATAAGGATAATACAGACAAGAGCAATGTCCACCGCTAAGCCTGCCTATGGCCAAACTCCTGATTAAGCCTTAAAGTCGACTGATGGACAAAGGACCTTTTTAGTCTGACCTTATTGTATGCTGGAACACTACTGTATCTCCTTCCTGAAGGCAGCAACCTATATTCTCTATGCAACACATAGCTACCATTAGAGGTAATATTTCTTGCCGACCTTAGAATGCTGTTATCATACGTAGTCGTATATAGCCTCTGACACATGAGTAAGAAGCCTTGCCGAGCCATGAGGCCCATAGGGGCAGGAGCCTGTCTCCTGTTTCTGTATCGTGAGGCAGCTTGATATATATGTTACAGCAGGGGTCTTCAACAGGGGGTCCGGGACCGATAGGGGGTCCTCAGAGTTACTACAGGGGTCCTTCAGATCTTTGTGTGATAGAAACCTTTTTTTCTCCTTTTTTATATATTAACCACTTGAACCCTAGCGTCCATATTCTGAGAACTTTAGCCAGAAATAGCAGATCTACAAGCTCTCTGCGAGGCATTGTGAGCTTGTAGATCGGATATTTTTGGCAAAGAGGTTTGATGTATAGGGGGGAAAAGAGAACACTAAGTACAGAGTGAAAGGTCAAGTTTATTAAGTATTGATGGTTCCATATAGTGGTTACATCTGATAACACAAATTGACATGAATCCAAAATACACTGATGATTGTGCTGTCAACCGATGAAACTACATGGAATGTGGGGGTCCCTGCTTCATCTCTCTCTCAGCTAAGGGGTCCTTGGCCTGAAAACGTTGAAGACCCATGTGTTACAGTGTTTGTACTAGTGAGATTGGGACCGGAGCGCTCGTTTTGTAATTCACCTTAAATGGGCAGTCCCCGGAAGGAGCCGCTGCCATGCATTGGTCCGACGTCTCATTGTTCCGGCGTCCCATTAGTCAGAAGCTGGTGAATGCTAACCTGCCAACACTGGTGAATGCTGACCTGGTGAATGCTAACCTGGTGAATGCTAACCTGGAGAACTTGCCGATGCTGTTGAATGCTAACCTGGCAACACTGGTGAATGCTAACCTGGTGAATGCTAACCTGCTGACGCTGGTGAATGCTAACCTGGTGAATGCTAACCTGGCGACACTGGTGAATGCTAACCTGGTGAATGCTAACCTGGAGAACTTGCCGATGCTGTTGAATGCTAACCTGGCAACACTGGTGAATGCTAACCTGGTGAATGCTAACCTGCCAACGCTGGTGAATGCTAACCTGGCGACACTGGTGAATGCTAACCTGGTGAATGCTAACCTGGTGAATGTTACTATGCCTAAAGCTAACCTTAATCCTAACCTCAGTAAAACTATATGCCTAAACCTAACCCTGTAGGACTAATGAGATGTCAGACTTATGAGACGATCGCCCTCGCCGATTCATCATCATCACGGATCCACGAGCACAAAATAGTAATCCCATAACATTGAGGCAGACGGGGAATCTCATCTTTAATGTCCATTATCTCAAAACAACACTTTTAAAGGGAGGATGGCAGTAGATTCTCGCTTATATAACACATGTTGAAAAGCACCGATCCGCCATTACACAACAGTATGTTGATGACGAGCGATTCCGGTGAATGACGTGATGACGTCAAACCGGAAGTGTTTACGCTATGGACTTCTGGCCTTCAAAATAAGACAACGGTCGTGGATGCAGCCTGCGGGAGGCACGCTGGACATTTTAATCCGTTAATTTCAGGAGCACTAAATGAGTTAAGACCTTTTTAATACAACAAAAAAATAAGTAGAAAAAATACCTTTACTGTGTCAAAAGTCATCAACAAACTATACTATGAAAAATGGTCAAACAATCGAAAATGTTTGGATATTAAATTAAAAAGAAAATCTTCTCTGGTATCCCTGGCACGAAACATTTTCAAATGGGGGTTCGGGCCAAAATAAATATATACAATTCGGGGGTCCTGGGCCACGAAAACATTTGAGAATACTATACTGCTTCTCTGAAGTGCCAATTTCTGTTTCCAAGTTGGCACCTTTATTTTTCTGGCCTGGGCAGAGCGATGCAACAGAGCCTGTCTTACAGGCAGGGGTGTCGCACCAAATTCTGGGCCCTGGGTACAAGGATTCACTGCATTATTACACGTTATTTTGTGCTTTAACTATTGAAAAATAGCAGATCTACAAGCTCACAGCGTGGCACAGAGTGCCGCGCTGCGAGCTTGTAGATCTGCTATTTTTGAAATAGTCTTACTTAAATGGTTTCCTGTGGAAATAAGCTTAGTCTTTTCATGGATCTCCTTTTAGTAGACCTTGTACCAGTGAACTGTACCGTCATGAAACTGTACCTTTTCCTATGCAAACTTCTAATAAAGTCTTCAATCAATCAATCAATACTTCAAATCCTTCCAAGGTTTTTGGAAAAACCTATGTTTCTATGATCAGTGGTGCTCAAACTTTTTCATGTGAAGGACCCCCAGAATTATATGTATTTGGCCACGGACCCCCATCTCAAAATACTTAGTTCTAGGGACCCCCCAGAAGCAAAATTTGAGTTACAACTTAAAAAACAAATATATTCAAAGATTTCCACACATTTTTTCACGACTTTTCGAAAATAGCATATCTACAAGCTCGCAGCGCGGCACTCGGTGCCGCGCTGTGAGCTTGTATATCTGCTATTTTTCAATAGCTAAAGTATTAATAATTAAGGTCCCTCCAACTTGGGCCCTAGTAACTCAGTCCCACTTTTCCCTCCCCCTTGTGACGCCCATGCTAACAGCCGGTGCGCTGCCAACCGCCAGCCAGGCACAGGTGTGTGGCTGGCAACTAAAGTTCTATGCGGAAAGCGGTCGCCCATGCACAGACAGCCCTGGAAACTCGGTGTGACGTCTCACTATAACCATCCCCAAACAAACACAGGCCTGCTGCATTCTTAACGATGCAGGGGCCATTGATAAGGCATTACAATACCTTACTTGGGACTAGTATCGCTTTAGCGTGTGCCGAAAGACAATTACACGAGGATGTTGCGTGAATTAAGCCCGTATCAGTATCAGAGCGTTAACGTTGTAGTTTTATGACTCAAAAAGACTACACGGCACTAGACCCCGACTCTGATACAGGCTTTAGAATGTGCTCGGTAGCAGTGATTTAAGAAGTACGTCTTTGTACTTAAATCATTTTTAAGTACAAAGAAGGACAACTTTTTTACAACACAAGGGTTCATATTTAAAATTGTAATTAGAGAAAATAAAGGATGAGAGTTAAAATGTTTTCATTTACTCCTTTCTATCGTTTTAGAGATTTAAATGATTTTGATTTCAGTTGCTGGGGGCATGCGTACAAAGTGGCTAAATATGTCTTTTTACACACAATAAGCCCATTCTAAAGATGCACTGCAATCTTTCATGGGCAGATGTGACTTCTGCGGGCTAGTAGTGTTACTGTGAATAGTAATAAAGACATTGCCGGCTAATTGTGTCTAAAAAGACATATTTAGCCACTTGCACACATGGCCCCACCCACTGAAATCAAAATCGTTAAAACGATAGATTGACGTAAATGAAAACATTTTAACGCTACCCTTTTCTTTTCTCTTATTACAATCTGCAACAGTCATATGCACACCTGATTAAAGCTTAGAGATGGGTGCGTATTACGTAGGCAGGGGTCAACCTCAGCGGCAGCTCCAGAGAATTGTGACTGGGGGAGCTGGCTTTTTTTAGAGCAGGGGCGAATTAATTTAGGTAACAAACAATAATGAATAGTACTAATATGACAAACAAGATTCTCTTGCTTCTATGGTATGGATAACTGTGTTAAGTAAGAAATTTACTCTAAATCTCTAATTAACACACATCAAAGAACAGGAAGAAGTCACACACCAGAAGGCCTGATTGATCAGTGCTCTTCCAATATACACTATAGGTGCGACCTCACGACACCTTTAGGCTGCCAGACCCACAGCTGGCCGAGAGAGAATATGCATTGAAGCAGTGACTCACAGAGGGAGATGTGTGAAGGCTGTGACGTAATAAGGCATTATAGAGACTTTGACATTAAACAAAATGCTACATGTTTACAACAAAAACATATCATACATTTCTATTCTATCAAACTGAACAGATCAGATCATTGGCAGTCTCCAGCTCCAAATCTGAGGACTGTAGGAGATCGGATAGGGTGTTTGTGAGGCTGAAGATGCTTTCCAGCATAAGAAATAAGATTTTCATGGTATGGTTCGTGTAGAAAAGAATATACGACCTTATTCGGAAACAATGCAATATGATGTCACGATGTGGAATGACATCACAATTGACTATAAAGAATAGATGAATCGGCCTACTTTCTCAGATCGAGATCTAGAATAGATAAGATCACATCGGATTAAACTATCAGACTATCAGACCAGAGATTACAGACTAGACAAGATCTGAGATTGTTCAAGGAATATCAAGGCCTGGGCCGGCCTCCAGCCTTATGTATGTTGTTGAACGCGATTGGTATTCGCATGGCTCATTCTTAATAATTACATCCTTGGCAGGCGAGTAGCGTGCCTATGTCCAATATAATAAACCCTACATATTGGATTCTTCGCTACACTTGGTGGCCATTACAAATCGCGACGAGCCATCCGATCGCCATGACCGAACGACAACAACTGAACACCCGAGGGATAGAGGCCTTCCAACAAGGCACGGTCACCCACGACGACCTCCTAGAGTTTAAGCAGAGCATGCTGGACGTGGTGCCACCCTGCACCCGGACGCCACAACCCTTCAATCGGTACTCACATCCGTCCTTGCTCAGGAGCGCCGTGAGATGACCCATGATCAAGCTCTCATACGCCGAGCCGCCCAACTCAACCAGCGCGAATTGCGCGGACCTCGTCGGCAACCTACCTTAGCCGATCTGCCTGACTTCGTGTCGGAACAAAGCTGAATCACAACGATACTTTGTAGCCGGCTGTGACCAGCTTCCCCTTGCTACCCATCCGCAAGACCAGTACCACCTCCGAAGAGATGGTAGAATGTTGCATCACTCCCGCGGCAGGCCCTCATGTCATAAGGCCCTCAACCGCGTTATAGTAATCGGCTGGACCATGGAAATACCCCACACATCGATGGCTAACCTCGATATAGGGGGAGAGACGGCGGCCATTAATCTCGAGGGTCAGCCATAGCCAATTTCCTTGTCCAGACATTACCCTTCCTAAACTGAACTTCAGCCGGACGTGGCCGAACCAATCAAGAAGTAGAGCTGTTATCAAGAACTGCCTACCATCGGAGACAGTATTCCAGATGACCTGGAATCTCAAAGACGGCATTCAAAGGAGAATTGCCAAAACTCAGATAGAAGCTTAAAAAGCCTATCTTCAAGGCCTTGTATGGCTATATACTGCCCTGAGTAAGCTTTTGGTAAGTTTTACTCCAGCGTGCCCCATTGCCCTGAGTAAGCTTTTGGTAAGTTTTACTCCAGCGTGCCCCATTGCCCTGAGTAAGCTTTTGTTAAGTTTTACTCCAGCGTGCCCCATTGCCCTGAGTAAGCTTTTGGTAAGTTTTACTCCAGCGTGCCCCATTGCCCTGAGTAAGCTTTTGGTAAGTTTTACTTCAGCGTGCCCCATTGCCCTGAGTAAGCTTTTGGTAAGTTTTACTCCAGCGTGCCCCATTGCCCTGAGTAAGCTTTTGGTAAGTTTTACTTCAGCGTGCCCCATCATTGAGATTATAGATTTTAAGTAAATCTACTCAGTGAGCATCGACGCAAGCTTTTGGTAAGATTGTGATCGAGGCGTATATGAGTGTTCCTCCTGCATTCTCCAGGGATCCTTAGATTCACCAATGACTAGATTCACAAGTGACTAGATTCGTTAGTAGTGACTAGATTCACCAATGACTAGATTCGCAAGTGACTAGATTCGTTAGTGACTAAAGATTTCCTAGTATGTTTACGGAAGTTATCTCAGTCAGACATGGCTATTGAAGAGTCGCCTGACTGACCCCAGCTGTACGCGATCAAAGATCGCCTAGCTAAACTGAGCAAAGTGGAAACTTTGCTATTGCAAAGATAGAAGCCTGTCAAAAGTTTTCAAATCTAAAGTTCTCGTTCAAGAGATCATTCAAGACTCAAGACGTCAATAAATCCGACAAAGACCTAAGCCAGAATGGCATCAGGCATTAGGACCAGGGGATTAGAGTATCACCGTAGCCCTCATCACTCTGAAGATCTTTCTTGCCCACTACAACAGTCTAACTACAACCCACCAGCCTCCCTACAGGTACACTGGCATTTCCACTGGAGGAGGTGTTTCTCAGTCACCGTAAATCTAATCCCAGTTACTGGAAGAAGAGAGTGGATTTATGTTGCCTGTTAAACCTGAACTTACAACTTATGATGTACAAATAATATGTACACAGCATGGAACAGAACCAGCTCCATTACCCAGCGAGTCGCCACTGACTGGCTAAGGCGAGGTCCCTGACCTCACAGAAGACGCCACGGCATTGTCGCCACGGCGCGGCAGAGGCGATAAGGATTAAACCATACATCATGCATATGGAATACCCTGCAGTATGGTTGCATGCTTCTATTCGAGACCCCTGATACTCCCTGCGCCCAGACATGCTGTCCAGGAATTCAATATCCCAATCCCCTCATAGCTACATTACCTATTGAGATAATGTAGGGCGCGGCGGACCCTTTCACAAGGAGCCCCCTACCCATTAAAACATATGACAGATGGACTGACAGGTCCCTTATTCAAGACCCCATCCAGGATAAACAAATTTGCTCTCAAGTCAGCGCTCGATGTCACAGCAGTACCTCTCTACTTTTCTCCACGGGACGCCGTGCAGAGGAGCGGAGAAACTACTGTATACGCCGGAGTGTCTCTTCATTCTCTCTCACGGGACGCCGTGGAGGAGAATGTAGGAGTCACTTTAAATACGGCGCGACTACATTCTCTCTCACGGGACGCCGTGGAGGAGAATGTAAGCACAGCACGACAACATGGGCACGGCTGCATAAGCGTAGATTACCTACCACAACTACCAGAAGAGAATCATGAAGATTCCGGAAAGGAAGATAGCGAGTACGAATTCGGTCTTATTATCTTTTGAATAGATAGTGAAACCTAACGGTGTCACGGGGGGAGTGTAGAAAAGAATATACGACCTTATTCGGAAACAATGCAATATGATGTCACGATGTGGAATGACATCACAATTGACTATAAAGAATAGATGAATCGGCCTACTTTCTCAGATCGAGATCTAGAATAGATAAGATCACATCGGATTAAACTATCAGACTATCAGACCAGAGATTACAGACTAGACAAGATCTGAGATTGTTCAAGGAATATCAAGGCCTGGGCCGGCCTCCAGCCTTATGTATGTTGTTGAACGCGATTGGTATTCGCATGGCTCATTCTTAATAATTACATCCTTGGCAGGCGAGTAGCGTGCCTATGTCCAATATAATAAACCCTACATATTGGATTCTTCGCTACAGTTCGCATAGAAGTAAGTCGATTGTCTTTCACACATTCATATATATTTAATTTATTTAGTCCTTAAATATTTTTCATCAGTATTGGGTTAGTGGGGCTTGTGCTACATCTTCACCAGGGGGGGCTAAAGCCCCCGCTAAAGCCCCCCTCTAGCCCCCCCCCCCCCCCCCCCCCCCCCCCCACCTGGAGCCACCCCTGGTCAGTGTAATTTCATGTACACATGACCCGCACACCATCTTCCACTTGCCAAAAAACTCCCTAAAGAAGGTCTTTGACCGAAATGTCGCATTCCTAATGAAAAGCTCTTATTACAATCTAAAATAGGAACTCTACTTGTAAAACAAACAAAGTTGTCCTTTAAAACAACCTTTTTTATTAAAAGG
>NC_137822.1:59381600-59404100 GCF_963921795.1 Nannobrachium achirus
AACACAGACCTGCTGCATTCTTAACTCATACAGTGCCATCCGGCCACAAGGGGTGCTAGAGTGCCAGAAATTTCTCCATTGACCTTCTTTATAGCTTTCGTCGACCCTCTCCCAACTGGCCTGTGTTTTCACTCCGGTCAATCCTATGGGTGTTCAGAGGAGGAAGCTAGCTGACACGTAGCCAAAATGCTAACCCATTTAGAAGCCCGATCTAAAGCTATTTCAGTCGCAAAAAACTTTCTCATTGGGTCTGGGGACACAATCCGGAGAAAATCCTGTCTAAAGATGTGATTTATTATTGGAGTGGGCGGCGCGATTTGGCCGTTAGCGCGAATACGGCCCGTGGATGGCCGAGTCTAAGTCCCGGCCAAGGATGGACGTCTAGACCGGGGCTTCGTTGAGGCCTCCGATAAAATAATTCATTTTATTAAATATCCCGGACATGTTCGGGATAGGCACCCTGGAATACGTTGCGCCGCCTACAATGAACATTTGGTGAACATTGGGGGGGGTCTAAACTTTATTTTAAACCATTTTCAATGGAATAAATCGTCGGAGCATCTAGCGTCTCTCGTTGGTGAGCGCTGGGCGAGCCGGGACCACCCACGTTGCTCCAAGCAGCTCGGGGTAAGTAAAATAGCAAATAAAAAATTGTTTTTGATCCGGAATATCCCGAACTAGTTCGGGATAGGCACTAAAAGGGTTAACGGTGCAGGGGCCATTGATAAGGCATTACAATGCGTTACCTGGGACTGTTATCGCTTAGCGTGTGCCGAAAGACAATTAAAACGAGGATGTTGCGTGAATTAGAATGTGCTCGGTAGCAGTGATTTAAGAAGTGCGTCTTTGTACTTAAATCATTTTTAAGTACAAAGAAGGACAACTTTTTTACAACAAGGGTTCATATTTAAAATTGTAATTAGAGAAAATAAAGGATGAGTGTTACAATGTTTTCATCTACTCCTTTCTATCGTTTTAGAGATTTTAATGATTTTGATTTCAGTTGCTGGGGGCATGCGTACTAAATGATGTGGCTAAATAATTTCTGTCTTTTTACACACAATAAGCCCATTCTCAAGATGCACCACAATCTTTCATGGGCAGATGTGACTTATGCGGACTAGTAGTTAATAATAAATTATGGATCTCTAAATCCATAGTGAAAATAAGACAAAGAGACCAAAGGACGTATCTTTAGATTGTTGTATTGAAGAGAGACAGACAAGGTAGACAGAGCAGTGGGCTGCCATCCTGGTGGTAGCGTTCTAATCTCTCTCCCCAACCATAGCGGTCAGGTCGAGAATTCTCTCTCTCCCAAAATGGAAGTTTAACATTCAGTATATAAAGACATACAGTTTATGACAGTAAGAAGCGTGGAACTCATTCATTTGTTCCCAAATCAAAACAAGGAAGTAGTAGGAACTCATTGATTTGTTCCTATATCATAACAAGGAAATAACAGGAAGAAAGTGCCACGTAGTGTTGGTAATTTTCCACCACTCGTGACTTATATCAGTATATCATGATTTCATAGTCTAAAGTTATTATGACCTGCAATCTTTAGCCTGACCCTACAGTATCCGACCAAAATGTGGTCTCATACTGTACGTTCAGTTCATATATATATCTTATATGGTCATATGAGACTCAAACACAAACATAGAATTATGTATAATAATTCATATCTAACAGTAGTGTTACTGTAAATAGTAATAAAGAAATCGCCGGCTAATTGTGTCATGACCCATTGAAATCAAAAACGCTAAATGTGCTAAAACGATAGATTGAAGTAAATGAAAACATTTTAACACTCACCTTTTCTTTTCTCTTATTACAATCTGCAACAAACAGAGTCATATGCACACCTGATTAAAGCTTAGAGATGGGTGCATACTACGTAGGCAGGGGTCAACCTCAGCGGCAGCTCCAGAGAATTGTGACTGGGTGGGCTATAGGGGAGCTGGCTTTTTTTAGAGCAGGGGCTAATTAATTTAGGTAACAAACAATAATGAATGGTACTAATATGACAAACAAGATTCTCTTGCTTATATGGTATGGATAACTGAACAGATCAGATCATTGGCAGTCTCCAGCTCCAAATCTGAGGACTGTAGGAGATCGGATAGGGTTTTTGTGAGGCTGAAGATGCTTTCCAGCATAAAAAGTATGATTTTATTGTATGGTTTGCATAGAAGTAAGTCGATTGTCTTTCACACATTTCATATATATTTAATTTATTTAGTCCTTAAATATTTTTCATCAGTATTAGAGTTCTCAAATTCGGCCCGAGCCCGACCCTACCCGACCCGACCCGACGTTATCGGGCCGAGCCGGGCCCAAATATTATAATAATTAGTCGGGCCGGGCCGGGCTCCGGGCTCCGTCACTCAAGCAACAGTGAAAAGGCGCATATCGCTGTCTGCCTGTCTTCAGCGCAGCACTGAAACCTGCCTAAGTTCCTAACCAATGGACCAAGGATAATCGGTGACGCATACGGAAGTATAGTCTATCATTCTCATAGAGCAGTCTGGTTGTTGTGATGACGTCACAATCGAAACCTTTGGATATACGGAAGTCTGTCACAGGCAGCGAGTCAGCGTTAGCTCTGTGTGGAGCGGCTACGATGAAAGTTTGGAGCTGCATGTTAAATTAAAAGGCAGCAGGCAGTTTCACAAGTTTGTAATAAGTTATAAATCCAAGAAAAGTACATTCAAAGCGGAACCAACCTGGATATTATTGACAAGGACTTAAGAGGATTGTATTAACAACAACATCAACATGACCAACCTAAAAGCACCATACGTTGACATCCTCTTACCTTATAGAGACGATCATCTCGGCTGGTAAGATATTATTAATTCCATTATGCTTTCTGGTTAATCAAGTGTCCTTTGCTGCTGCTGTGTGCATTTATATTAAAGGGTTTACAGCCGCAGCGCGCCGCTTATTACGTGCCTGAGTTGTATATGTTTAAGCATGGTGGTCAGGTGGTGTCGCGCACTAAACAACAGATCTGCAAGCCCAGAATGCAAGCCAGATGAACACGTTTTGGGTTTATAGATCTGCCGAGCTAGCTGCCTGCGTTTGATGCGTGACCGTTGAAAGGACGAAACATAAATCACGCAGGCAGCGACAACGGCAGGGAGAGAGAGGATGAGAGCTGTATGATTGAGATTGACTGTTGACAACAACAGGGATTTAACGTTAGCACATTTTGTGCAGAACCTTGCATGTTTCATGAACAATTTAACATGTGAAGTTGCCATTTCGCCAATTATTATATGTCCGTTCTCTCACTGTTGTAATTTGAGACACTGGTGCTGCCAGCTGCCTACTGGCGACGTTTCTTTTTTTTTTCTCTCTCTCTCTCTCTCTCTCTCTCTCTCTCTCTCTCTCGGGCTTTCGGGTTTTCGGGCCGAAAATGATGATAATTGTTAGGGTCGGGCCGGGCTTCGGGTCGGCCCACTCGGGCCCAGTTAGGGCCGGGCCTTAATTTTCAGGCCCGTTGAGAACTCTAATCAGTATTGGGTTAGTGGGGCTTAGGGTGTGCTACATCTTCACCAGGGGGACTAAAGCCCCCTCTAGCCCCCCCACCTGTAGCCGCCCCTGGTCAGTGTAATTTCATGTACACATGACCAGCACACCATCTTCCACTTGCCAAAAAAAAAAAAACTCCCTAAAGAAGGTCTTTGACCGAAACGTTGCATTCCTAATGAAAAGCTCTTATTACAATCTAAAAATAGGAACTCTTCTTGTAAAACAAACAAAGTTGTCCTTTAAAACAACCTTTTTTTATTAAAAGGTTAAAAGCACATTCTGGTAGTAATTGCTATGGAGTGTTTGTTCAGTCACAGCAGAGTCTCCAGATCTTTAATAAACCAAAAATTACATTTTCAGATAGGTGAAAATCTAAAGTGCCCATGTTACAAGAAAAAGACCTGCATTCAAGATTTTACTTGAGTAAAAATACTAAAGTATAATGTAAATTACTCATATTTTTCTAAAATGTCTTAAAAAAATTAATAGCAGAAGTATACAATAGGGCTTAATTGATTAATGTATATGTGTAATAAATATAAATCTAACTTGTAATTAAAGCTGTCAAATAACTGTAGAGGAGGAACACATGTTATACAATAAATAAAACACCATTTGCAGTATTATTTGTACAAAGTTAAAAAAGAGAGGAGAAAAAATACGGAAATATTAAAGTAAACTAAAAGTACCTCAAAATTGTACCTAAGTACTTGTACAGTACTTGTATATGTACTTTTTTCACTTTCCACCACTGATTTGAATATGCTTGTTTAAGCGAGTGGTTCTCAACCTGTGGGTCGGGACCCCCAGGGGGGTCCCCAAATTATTTGGGGGGGTCCACAGATGATTGACTTAACGTGCAACATTGTTTTCTCACTCAACAGTAAACAGACCAACATAAAGTTTAAGTGTATAGAGGGTATCTGCACGTTTCTAAAGTGACAATTTAAGGACTTTTTAATACTAAAAAATCTAAAATGACAAATTAAACATTGGCCAAATTGTCAAATATTAGGGGCAGAAATTGTGTTGCGAGGCGTTGTGAGCATGTAGATCTGCTATTTTCACAATAAAACCGTGTTATACAAAATGCATCAACTCTTAGTGCTCGTCAGGGTGGGGGGGTCCCCAGTTAAAATATGATTATTCTGGGGGTCGCGGCCTGAAAAGGTTGAGAGCCACTGGTTTAAGCAATGGAAGTTAACACTGGCAGCCAAGCAGCCTCTTCAGACCCAACTGCTGGCCTGGCAAGAATTCTAATTACACCATGGCCCAGTTAGGAGGAGAACTTGGGGACAGAACGTTAGCCTGTAGGCAGACGATTACACAAAACAACTCCACGCCTCACTAAATTAACATCCAATGTCCCCAAGTTTCTGGCTTTTGCCCTTCTCTGAGAAAATGCCTGTCGGTGTTAGCGGTCAGGCTATATCAAGCCAGGCTAAGGCTTCATGTTCATAATGTCCATAAGCCTCATTTATTTACTTTATTTACCGCAAATAGGCAATACACTTTTGTCAACAATCAACTGTAGACTTAGTTGACTAAAATCTTGTATTATGTTGAATAAAACTATAGACTAAAACTACAACTTTTCAGATGACTAACAAGTGACAACAACCAAATGTAATTTTATTCAAAAGACAAAAGAACATTTCCTGTCAAAATCAACACTAGTTGCCAGTCAATAGTGGCAGCCATTGACTGTCGACTATCCCCACCTGGCCCTTGGGCTAAAAATGCCCCCCACAAAACTGTGAAAAGTGATGACTCATCACTAAACCATTGTTTTGTGGGGCCGTTTTTAACCCAAGGAAGGTTTTTTCGTGCAAAACAAACGCTTGCAATGGATTCAGAATCATGAATCATGGCTTTTATTATTATGAAATAAAGTACCCAGTTTTTACGCCCGCTCTCCTCCTTTTTAAAACTTTTTGGAGTGCTCGGATCTGTCCTCTTTTGTTCAAGTTTTATCCCACTGATCCTAGCAGCAACCACTACACATAGCAGCAACCACTTTGCCGTTACCTCCTTTGAGCACCTAGTGTCTCTTGGTTCATCGCCATGACAAACCCCTAGTTTGACCCCTCACATGCTACTTAAACCATTTTTGGGGGTCTATTTTTCTTCCTGTATAGTATAATGTATAGAAAATCAATGGAAGCCCAACTTTCAACAGCTGCCAAAAATTCTCCCAGGAATTTTGAATTTCAAACTTTGTTAGATGTATACTAGACACCCTTACAAACACATTGGTGTAGACTGTTAAATAAATAAAATATGGATGAAAAAATACATAACCAAATAAGACTAACAGTAGACAAACAGTATAAGTACAATGTCACCGTGGGACTCGTTGATTGGTTCACAGATCATAACAAGAATACAGAGACACGCAGGGTCCTGGTAACTTTCCGCTAACCAGAACTTAAAGTACAATCAAAACATGGTCTCAGGGTAACAATGACCTGTATTGTAAGTCCAGACAGTAATTCACATAATATACTGTTTATGGTCATGAGCCTCATACACGAATCATACAATTATGAATCATAATTCATATCTAACATAGACATGTCTTGGTAAGGAATTTATTCCCAGATAGTATTAATATTTAGTTTAGTTTTAGTTTAGTTTAGTTTAGTTTAGATTAGTTTAGTTTAGTTTAGATTAGTTTAGTTTAGTTTAGTTTAGTTTAGTTTAGTTTATTTGATCAACTCATACATTTATACAAGTCATACATCCACATAATCATTGTTACAGGTGATCAAAAGGAATAGGCTGAAGCTGAAAGCTTGTGAATGCCTATCCTACATATTCATGAATTAAGACATTGATTTTTGCAGGCTCATCATAAAAAAGGGGGGAAAAAGGAGAAAAAAAAGGAAAAAGAAAGGAAACAAAAATGTATATGGAGATAAAGGAAACTTGATAAAGGGAGTACCCATTACATAACAATAACAATTCAAGAATCAGACATATGTTATAAGAGTACAAGATTACCTTCTAGAGAATGATAATGGAAGAACGTAAGTGAAATGTCCATACAATTTCGGCCGTAGCAGATTAAAAACAACATATCCCCTGACTATTATGTCTTCATTATGGCTTGTGTTTATTATTTCGTTCCAAAATGGCTGCTGTGGGGGAGAAAAAAAATCGAACCTCTGTTCGAAGTGGAGCTGTGTGTGTGTGTGTGTGTGTGTGTGTGTGTGTGTGTGTGTGTGTGTGTGTGTGTGTGTGTGTGTGTGTGTATTGCAGTTGATGCTCAGGGCAGGCTAGACTCAACAGCACCTCTCTGGTCACCCAGGGTACTCAGGCTACACCAGAGGCTACATACAGACAGACAGACAGACAGACAGACAGACAGACAGACAGACAGACAGACAGACACACACACACCGCCACGTATAGGGAGCTTGTGTTCCACACAGCACCAAAAAGAGGGGAAAAAAAGCCTAAAGCCTACTCTTGCACTGTAACATATATATATATATATATATATATATATATATATATATATATATATATATATATATATATATTAGCTTTGATGATAGCAAAGCTCTGCGGTAGTCAGGAGATCATTATGGGCGCCACGTATTTCTATAGCCAACGTTACGGTGGAACTGCTGACAAGGAGAAAAATCAACCCGGTTTGAGCTTAGAGATTGAAGGCTGTGGCCATGGGGAAAAAAAACTTTCACAGCATCCACATCACGAGTGGCATCCTCGGCATCACCCATCAACACAACATGGGAGCTCCTCCAGATAAGACCTAGATATAATTGAAGATAATTGAGTTTTGTTGTAAAATTTAGGGGAAAAAAATCTATTGGGTTATAAATAATATATTGCCTGTGTGTGTGTGTGTGTGTGTGTGTGTGTGTGTGTGTGTGTGTGTGTGTGTGTGTGTGTGTGTGTGTGTGTGTGTGTGTGTGTGTGCGCGTGCGTGTGCGTGTGCCTGTGTGCGTCAGTGGTTAGGTGGGAAAAGTACACAGATGTTTTACTCGGGTAAAAGTGTCAAGTGGCAATGTAGAAATACTCCATTACAAGTAAACGTCAATTCAGATTCAGAATGTTCAGTTCAGTCAATTCAAGATGTACAGTACCTGAGTAAAAGTATAAAAGTATTGATATCAAAATGTACTTAAAGTACCAAAAGCAGAAAGAACTCATTATATGTAGAATGTCCCATTTCAAGTTTTCAAGTGTATAGAAATCTTTTGAAAATAGCCGATCTACAAGCTAACAATACGAGTAAAAAGTACAATGTTTGCCTCTGAGATGTAGTGGAGTAGAAGTATTGAACATTATACCTCAAAATTGTACTCAAGTACGGTACTTGAGTAAATGTACTCAGTTACTTTACACCACTGGCGTGCGTGCGTGCGTGCGTGCGTGCGTGTGTGCGAGGCCCGGCGCCATGGGGGTGCCAGAGGGGGCCTTTCACCCTCAGTTGCAAATCCTGCCCCCTCAGTTTAAGTTTTATATCGTCACTGTTGGGCAGAAACCTTATATCTCTGAGTTTCACATTTCTACGTTGTATCGTAAAGTAAAGCCCTGCTTTATCTTCCAAGCCTATAGCACAAAACTAGTGAAAATAGCAGGTCTACAAGCACACAACGCCTCGCAACGCGAGGCGTTGTGTGCTTGTAGATCGGCTATTTTCACGAGTTTAAATCAATTAAAAAAAATACAAAACCAACGGTATTGGACATAGAAGGTTTCCACTCGACAACAACAACATATATATTGTTTTAATATATAAAAATTAGATGTGCCCCCCTCACCATTTTCAACTGCCCCCTCAGTCATTTCATCCTGCAGCTGAGCCTGTGCGTGCGTGCGTGCGTGCGTGGCTGTCTCATTCAGACAGCAAACAATGAGAGAACAGAGCTATAGCTACAGAGTCTCTGGAGTGCAGAGAGCAGCCTTCTTGGAATGGGGAGGTTACCGGTTCGATCCACAGCTCCCCCTGGCTTAAAGTGTCCTTGAGCAAGACACTGAACCCCTGATTTGCTCCCGATGAGCGCGAAGGCAATACAAATTGGAAAAAGGTGCTTATTATGAAAACGCCATTTGACTTCTTGTTTTCTCCACCCGTGTAGGCCTTAAAGGAGTAGTTCACCCCAAAATGACTTTTTTTCTATTGATTACTCATGCCATGGAGACTTTTTTTTTTGTTTGTTTTTTTGTTTTTTGTTACACATCTCCATTTAGAAATATTGCCATTCAGAAGATTGACTTCCATTATTCTAAATGGAGGTGTCACCTAAACCTAACCTAAACCCTAACCCTAACCTCAGTGGTGGTATTTCTGAATGGGGATGTTTCTAAGTGGGGGTGTTTCTGAATGGAGGTCTGCCCCCCTTTTTTGTATATTTCACATTCCCAAGACAAAACAATTATTATAGTAAATTTACCCCCATTGATTCCGGGTGGGGACCATCCGGAATCAATGGGGGTAAGTTTATTGTAATGAAATTATTGCCTTGGGAATGCGACTAAAACCAGAAAATATTGTTGAACTCAAGTCTCCATGGCATGTGTAATCCATAGAAAAAAATCATTTTGGGGGTGAACTACTAACCCTAACCCTAACCCTTTAAAGGAGATCAATGACATGAGAAGCTCACAACGCGTCACAAGTTCTCGCAACACTTGATTTGGTGTAGACGGAAAAAAGCACAGAGCCAACTCAGTTCCAGTTTACTAAAGGTGCGTTCAAAATGCCCACACCGAGCCCATTCACGTATTAATTTGTATTGGCCAGTGCACTCAGTGCTGTCTTTCAGAACACGCCCAACATCTAGAGGTTAAGTGGTTGATCTAGAGGTTAAGTGGTTGAAAAAATCAATTAGAACTTCTCATGTTGATTGGTTGTATATATATATATATATATATATATATATATATATATATATATATATAATTTCCCATCCACTGGGCCGAGCCAATAAGCATTCTGATCTGCGGTTTCTCCCATTGCGTGCACTGGGGTTTATCGACTGTTGGTTGGTGCACTGGTATGATCGCTAAGCCTGAAACTCGTCCAGTGAGAAAGGTTTTAAGCGTGATTGACATGCATTAATCTTTTAAATCGCGTACATTTTCTGTTATTAATCAATCGAAATTAATCAATTAAAATCATTATTATTATTATGTACATACACTTTTCTTTTTCTTTTTTCAGGAAAAGTTGCAGATCTACAAGCTCGCGTATCTGCTACTTTTTTTCAATTTTTTATCCCACGATTTTGCAACCCATTTTCACCCAGTGCCAATTGCCTATGTAATCCTGGGCTCTGCTCTCCCTCTGCCGCGTCTGGAGAGACAACAGACTGACCTCTTGCTTCCAGATGAATCCAAGGTGCTTCTTTTCCCCGGTTTGGACATAGCGCGTGGAAGGAACACGTTATTCCAACCAGTTCCTTTCCCCTCCATCAGGCGCCCCGGCTGGCCAGGGGGAGGCATTATAGAGACCAGGTTTACTGCATGTTTTTGTGAGGGTATCTACCTTAGGAGACACGGGGAGAACATGCAAACTCCACACAGAAAGGCCCTATCGCCAACCCCACCTAGGGTGTGGGCACTGATGACGCGGAGGAGGGAACACGCCCCCAGCGCCCACAGCGTCCCCCGGCGGGAATCGAACCCAGGACCTTGTAGCTGTCAGGTGACAGCGCTAACCACTGCGCCACTGTATGATCAACTGAAGTAAGGTATTCATAGCAACGATATACACTACTAATTAGAATAGAAATGGAATAACCACTGAGAAAAGTATTGATAGTTGCAGCACTAATTAGCATGTCCTTTCATTGGAATGATGTCAAGAAATGCACGCGTCTCTTCATTGACAGCCACTATTATTCTCTCCTCCTTCTCCTCCTCGCAGGCTTTGATTTAATTTCCTGCTGTTCCACTCCCATACATCTCATTTTCTCTTCCTCCTCCTCCTCTGTCTCTTTCCCTTCATCCTCCTCTGTTCTCCTGGGCAGCCACAGCCTCCGCGGAGCGTGATGCAGCACCAGGGACGTGCGGAGAATTTTAGAGAGGCAGGGGCTGAAATTTCTAAAAGGGCCTTTTGGTGAAAATATTGAAAATAACCGACTTCCAAGCTCACAACGCGTCGCAGCGCGACGCGTTGTGAGCTTGGAGGTCGGTTATTTTCAGTACTTGATGCCACACTAAACTAAACATAAAAAAGGCAATACTGGAGATGGCGTACAGCATGGATTTTGACACAGTGAACAATTCTTTCAACATAAGATGATGTGTTCAAGTTCAGGAGAGTTTGGACAAAGGCAATTCTCTTGAATGCTGCCTTCAGGTATGGCATGGAAAGAGGGAATTTACATTTCTTTCACCGTATTAAAAACTGCATTCATGGTCTGGAGAGAGGGCACTTTTTAACAGACGGATAAAAGGGCAGGGGCTCAAGCCCCCTTTGATGTCTATGTGTGCACGTGCCTGGTCCGCGCCGATGCCCAAAAAAGCATTAATGCCAAAGTCAATGAGAAAATGGAAGGGTGAAGTGATTTGCACAGCACTGTGGTGGGATTAGTCGCATGGCAGTCGGCTACCCCGAGGTTACACGGCGGAGGAAATTGGAAGTAGAAGGGAACGAGCGCGGGGCCCGTATGATTTCATCTATTACGGTAGATTGCTAGACGGAGGAGAGGAGGGTAGAACTCGTTACGGAAAAAAAGCAGTAAACACAGCAGGCTTTGTAGCATGTCACATATACCTCTGTTGGCTACAGGGGCGTCACAGGGGTGGGGGGGGGGAGTGGGACTGAGTTACCTAGGCCCAATGTGGAGGGGCCTTAATTATTTTACAGCTATTTAGCTATTGAAAAATAGCAGATATCCAAGCTCACAGCGCGGCACCGAGTGCATCTTTGAATACATTATTTTTTAAGCCAACATTTGTAACTCAAAATTTGCTTCTGGGGGGTCCCTGGAACTCAATATTTTGAGATGGGGGTCCGTGGCCAAACACATATCATTTTGGGGGTCCTTCGCCTGAAACGGTTTGAGCACTACTGACATGGAAACATAGGTTAAAAAAAAAAAAAAAAACGTAGAAGGATTTGAAATATTCATAGATTTTCAAGATTTTTCTAAAATATATTTCAATAGTTAAAGGCAAGCACAGGTGCCCCACAGTGAATCCTTGTACCCAGGGCCCAGAATTTGGTGCGACACCCGTGGTTGGCTGCATGCAGGAGCCATAAACCTTCAAAGCTTTTTTATTTTTTTTTAGATATAGGAGGGCTATAACTCGGCTATAGCTGGCTTTAGCGATGCACACCGTGGGCGGAATTGACCTCTGTAGCCATAATTCTTCGGTGGAGAGCGTAGATAGTGTAGATAAGCCTTGTGTGATTTGGCTGTGGATGTGAATGTCCCAGCCTTCGATGTGCTCTTGCTACCTGTAGCAGTGTTGAGAAATACGCAACCTGGTTTATGAAAACAAGCCCAAAAAGAAGCGAATTAGGCCAAGAGCACTTTATAGGGGCACCTTGGTTTTTTGGTCTTCCCAGTGTCTCTTCCAGCCCCCCCAAAAAAACATTCTAAGCCTTGCCTTTCATTTCAGTGATTTTCTAAATGGGCGTGTCTGAACGGTAATTGGCCCCTTGCTTATGTCACAAAGGGGCTCATTTCCTATTGGGCCCCCTCGAGAAGTGGGCGGTACTTTTTGGGAGGCTATATTCTATTGAGACTATATACCGGTATATGAGGTGGAACCATGAGGTAAAGTGGTACTAAAATTGGCTTGAGTAGGATTGACTCTGCATGGTTCTCATCATGGTACCATGCTAATCTTCGCTGTATCATTCCAATTTTAGCCCAAAGACAGCGCCCTGTTGCCAACAAAGGGCATTTTGGAATTGCATCTGAAATGGCTTGGAATTAGAGACAGACGAAAAATTAAATCTAAATATCTGAGTGGTTGTTTAGGCTAAAACCTGTATTAAACCATATTATGGACCAATATTTATATGAAATATATATTTTGAAAAGCATGGTTGGGCCCCTTTAAAGACGGACTCTGCACCAAATCATGTTTTTGGAGTTTTTAATATCTATGAAAATCCTGGTGTTTTTTGGCACTCAGCTTTTCTCTAAAGCATCAAAAAGATTTTTAGCCCCTCTCCGTGAAAGCAGGTGAACGTGACAAGTGATACAAAACACGGTTACACCCCGCCATTCCGAAACACCGCCATTCCGAACATTGACTTCTAACCCTAACCCTACCCCTAACCCTAACCCTAACCCTAACCCTTACCCTTACCCTAACCCTAACCCTAACCCTAACCCTAACTAACCCTAACCCTACCCCTAACCCTAACCCTAACCCTAACCCTAACCCTAGTCAATGTTCGGAATGGCGGTGTTTCGGAATGGCGGTCTGACACCACAAAACAGTAAGCACTGTTTCTCGTCATAAGGTGCAGCCAGGGACACACCAATCACGTCCCCTTCAAAGGCTTGAATATACATAGCTTGCGTCACGGAACGGTGTATCTGGGCTATTCAGCATCTGATTGGACAACAGACCCACCCACATGACAGGAAGCAGCGCTATACCGCTACCACGATATAAACAAAAGCACAAGAAAGCAGTGAAAGGATCTGACTAGATTCTGCCAAGCCATCTAATGCCAGCTCGCTCGTGCGCACGTGTGTGTGTGTGCGCATTTGCACTGCTGTTCACACAAGTCCTCTATTACCGCTGTTGTTTTGAATTAAACATTGCATATTGTAATATACTGTATGACTGTTCATTTCTTTTTCTTTCAGCGGGTTGAAATCCAAAAGCTGAGTTCTGCCATTGAAATGGCAGATGGCTGCTGATGCTTGCCTGCACAGTAACATCCTCAGTATTCTTTTAACCCTGAGAGTGTAGAAATGGACCCATAAGGGTCCATTTGGTTACATTTGTACACAGAGTCACAACTCGATACATTCCACAGTGTGGCAGTCATGTAATGAATGTCTTTAATCTGAATTATTGTTTGCTATTATATTATTGTCTGTAACAAATACATCACCCAGGTTTATTGATCTGCCTCAGTTGTTTTTTATGATGAAACATCTTCATTGTAAAAGTTTGCAAATGTAATATCTAACATGATGTGGCAATTGCCTGTCTCATGCAGCTGTCTCGTTTAAACTAACTACGCGCGGAGGTGAAAGCAAGATATGAATTCAGCTGTCAAACACAAACTGTTTGATTGAATCATTTGTGATTGTGGCTGAACAAGTGGAGTGAAGCAATAAAATGGTTTAATGTCCCACACAATAAAACCCCATGGTAGTATTTTGATTGTCTTGCATCATATGATGCAAAACGCATCACTGATGATGCAAAATGCATCACTAGTACATGCTGAAATACTAAAATATCTAAAAACACAGATTGAACACAAAAAATAACTCAGGATTGTGTTGATCGTGTCCCAAACAAGAATAAAATAAGATAGGGTTGTCCCAGAGGTGAAGTGGGCCTTTAACTTAAAGGGGTGGTGACATCCAAAAATAAATTTTGAGTTTTTTATGCTTTTTTTAATGTTCCCTGGCCTCAATTACACCAAAAAAAACACAACTTTTGACATGCAGTGGTTTTCCTGCTATCTGTGTGTTTGTGCCGGTTTCTGCATAATGAGTCTCAAACGCGCAGTTCATTGGATACTGGACTCATACGTCGTCAGTCCTCCTCTCTCCCAGTCTCCCTGTCTGTATTTCTCCCATAGAGTTATTTCTCCACAGCCCAAGTTTTGAGGAAGTGACCTCTTACATTATATCGTCCTTTAATTGTAAATATGGGCATATAAAATACATTTATCCATTCAAATATCTTATTTACATCAATATCCTTCATATCAAGTAGTCTGTTTATGCTTTAGTGAAATAATTAAAATCGCTATGTATTTGCGCACAGCGGAACCTCTCTCCTTCTTACCGACACTCTGTGTCGGCTGTGTCCGACTAACAGTGCACTGCTCCCCGGGGTAGAGCTAAGTGGAAACCTCCCTCCTTTTACCGACACTCTGTCGTTGCTGTGACAGTGCACAGCGCACCCACACACACACACACACAGACAGACAGTAATGCGAGCAGACAGTAAAACGCTATAACACAAGCAATAGGTGTTTCTCTAAACTGAGGCATTTAGCCAAAATATGTTGCTATAACTACAAAGGACCATGACGTTTTTCTGCATTGCGGAGCGGAGCTGAACGTTACCGCGGCGCCGACGGTCTAAATTGAACTCCGCGAAGGTACATAGTAACCGCAGGGCTCCGGTAATGTATCGTTCCCGGGGTAAGAAAAAACACCCGCGCCTCGGCTCGTAATGACACAATTCCCCGCTGATCATGCAGACGCGTATGCCTCAGGCCAGGGCTTAGCTCAGCCTCTTTAGCTGCCATGGTTGTGTGTGTGTCTGTGTCACAGCCACTGTCTTGTGCGAAAGCAACAAAAAATGCGAACACGCATCTCTGTGTGTTGGAGCCGGGGCGGCCGCAGATCTGTATGTGCGTGCGCGTGTGTGTGTGCGTGCGTGTGTGTGTGTGGCCACTTTGGGTACCATAGTTTGAGAATCGCTGTCCTATAAGGGCTGAAGTGATTGATTTGTATTAATAATCAAAATCTACAAAGTTACTAGTAACTAAAGCCTCCAAATGATTGTAGTGGAGAGATAAAGTGCATTTGCCTCTGAGATGTAGTGGAGTAGAAGTATAAGAATTGAAAATTGGAAAGGGTTAGGGTTAGGGTTAGGGCTAATACTCAAAATTGTACTCAAGTACATGTACTTACTGCACTATAGGCCTACTAATATTTATTTTGTTAGAATGAGTGGGAGAGAGAGGCTCCCCTGGTGGTGAGTTTAGAGTATTTCAGGTGACAGACCGTTTTTCATGACACCTAAACAGAGAGAGACACCATGGCTCCATGGAGTGGATTTTCAAGTTTAAACATTTTAAAACATGTTTTTAGGACCAGGGCAAAGACTTTTATGATTGGTAAAAACAGAATGTCATTTAACCTTTAAAGACCTGTCCATACTGTCTCCGAGCACTGAACTTTTCGTCAGAGAATTCCGACTTTCCGACGTGCAGCTTTCCGAACTCTAATTCGGGGTAATGCTTTTCAGAAGATGCGAGTGACGTCATTTTGTAGTTGAACCGACGAAAAGTTTGGTGGTTGGAGACAGTATGGACAGGCCTTCAAGTTAAGGTATAAGAGCTGGTATAAGACAATCAAAATAGAGCCCGGGTCAAGTGTTAATTCTGAGAGAACTGACTTGGTACAGAGAACTAAAATTATAGTCCTTGGCTGATCTTGATATAAAATAAAGCTGTTTTTTTTCTTCTTTTTTTTTTTACCATGGGCCTTTTTACAGAGGTACCACCGAGAGCATCCTGACTGGCTGCATCACTGTCTGGTGCGGAAACTGTACTAACCTGGACGTCAGCAATGCAGATTTCATTATGTTCATATTTTCTGTAATGTATCAAGTCCATGGGTGTACCTTAGCATAATGCAAAACTACACCAGTCTTCTGCCATCAGTGATCCTGATGACATCACTGAACCCACCTGTGCGTGTCATCAGGTGAGGCGTTTAGCGCATCCCAGAAAAACTGCTCTCAGCAGAACAAAATGCGCAAACAAGGAATTTCCTGAGCCCTGCACGCGCCTGAAATGTGGGGCCCGGCCCGGCCCTGGCCCGTTTGGTACCGCTATTTATAGCCCGAGCCCGGCCCGTATTTATTTACTTATATATTTTCATGCGTGGCTTTCATTGGTGCGCGCAGCAGCCACGCTCTCAAGGGCAGTCCATACTGTCACTGACCACCGAAATTTGACATCACTCGCAACTTCGGAAAAGGATTACCCCTAATTTGAGTTCGCAAAGCTGCACGCAGTCAGAAAGTTGGAACTCTCCGATGAAAATGTATGTACAGCCCTTTAGCTGTGGACTTGCGCTCCTCTGATTAAAAAAAAAGCCAGAAGTCAAGAGCACAGCAGCAACACACGAGCCTCGCAGGCCATCCCGAGCTACGTCATCACCAATGTGCTTCCTTTCTCGGTCTGGTGGTCCTCCCATCGAGTCTCTTTATGAGAACTTACATTCTAATTTCCAATCAAATGGCTGCATTTGGAGCGACCCGCCTCACAGCGCTCCTGATTGGTCGAGCGGCTGCTACAGCTCTCGCATTTTGTAAACAAACATGGCGGACCCCATGTCCGACGCAAGTTCACAAATCGCAAATAAAAGCTGCATTAAGCGAAGATTTATCTGAAATCAACGGCATCTCATAAGTTAAAAACGAACAACAGTTTGCACCTTTGCTGTTCTGCCGACGATGTTTTGATGCGCTGGTGTCTACTGACTGGACAGTAGACACCAGTCAAAGTGAGTAACTACGTCATCGCGCAATGCGTCTATGGAGGACTCCCAGACTCTCCCCTGGGAGAGCGAGGCTATAGCAACACACTACACAAGTAAGACATCTTCCTCCAGCCACCAGTTTGTTTGTTATGATGCATTCTCTCGAGACAGAGTCTGTAGCTATAGACGGACAACCCGAGTGGGCGTTCCCTTTTGACTTTGATTTCAGTGGTTGGGGGCGTGTTAGACACAATAAGCCCATTCCTAAGATGCACCACAATATTTCATGGGCAGATGTGACTGTAAAGAAATCGCCAGCTTATTGTGTCTAAAGAGACATATTTAGCCACTTGCACGCATGCCCCCATGCACTGAAATCAAGCTAATTAAAATCGCTAAAACTATAGAAAGAAGTAAATGAAAACATTTTCACACTCATCTTTTCTTTTCTCTGATTACAATCTAAAATATGAACCCTTGTTGTAAAAAAAACAAAGTTGTCCTTTGAGTGATTTGCCAGCCTCTCAGCCCAGCAGCGGGCCCCAACCCACATGTTGAGCAGCTTCCTGTGGATGTGTTTATCAGAGGAAGATTCTGACCCGCCGCTGAGGTAGCTGACGTTTTAGCCGACAGTGATGAATCACCGGCATGGGGCGCTGACCTCAGACGGGACATAAACGCTCATAATTTCATCTTTTGCTGTTTTATTTATAACATTTTTTGGCAGGAACGGCGTCGGGGAGTTGCAGGACTCCAGGTGGCTCCAATCAATACGGAATCAAGGTTGCGGCGGGGTGAGGTTTGTTTCATTTTTCAAAAACGTAAGAGCAGCCAGAAGTAAAGCAGTCCCACCGGGGCACCAAAAATAGTATCCTGAGCGCCAACAGTACAAGAACTGAACCAAATTAGAAGGCACACCTGAATACATAAGCACGCAGTCACGCACGCACTCACACTTTATATCATCATTATCATCAGGCCAGGATTAACACCTCTGAGGGCCCCCGGGCACTGAAGCTCCAAGGGCCCCCCTCTGCGTATGCGCTACAGGGCTCCAGACTAACTGTTTTCAGCATTTTAAAAAGTAGCTTGATGATATCAGCAGCCAGTGAACACACTTAAGACAATAACAGTCTGAGTTAAGAAACAGTGGCAGAGTGGCCACTGGCAATCAAAATAGATAACAATGTATTATTATAGTACTACTACATGGTCAAAACAAGCCATATCCTTCCCCCCACAATCGCACTAGCAGCAGCATTCTCAACAAAATAACACACAAAATCGGGGGGTTGGGGGCATCATTTAATGTATATCATTTGGATTAGATAACAACTTTTTTTACCCCCAGACTTTTTTTTTTTTTTTTTTTTTGCCACCACTCTGGAGGGCCCCCTGATGTCAAGGGCCCCTAGGCACGTGCCCAAAGTGCCCAAATTGTAGATCCGGCCCTGATTATCATCATCATTTATTTAGCTCACGACCATGATCACATGGTATGGAGCACAGCACAGATTATATACATAATAGTATACAAAACATAACAAACATCACAATAATATTCAACAGACGTAGCAAAAAAGCGGGCATGACACATTATTTGAACAAGGGCAAGGTGTTCTTCAGGAAAGCTCCCAATTTAAATATAACTTTTGCCTTGTCGGCTTGTAGTAATAAAATCAGTTTCCACATACATGGTTGGGTTGTAGAGTACTTTGGCAAGTATTTATGTCTGAAATTCACAATAGTAAGGTTCTTACACTCAAACAGTACATGGTACTCATCCCCCGACTCTGTTGTCATTGCATAGGTAACATAATCTCTGGCTTCTTTCCAACCCTTTATATCTGCCAGTAACCTTTGGAATTCTTGTGTTAGTTACTCTGAAATTACAGATGGCCCTTCTATAATTAAGGTTTTCACACAGTAAGTATTTTTCTAGTTTAAACTCTTGTTTAAACTCCACATAAATGTCACATGATGTCATACTGCTAAGTCATACTGCTAAGTCCACTATATATGCACGCACGCACGCACGCACGCACGCACGCACGCACACACAGACACACACACAGACACACACACAGACACACACACACCATACGGTTGCACATTACGCAGTCAGGAGGTACATAAAATATTAAAGTGTTAAAATGTCAACACCACATGCTCTCAGGGGCCCTAAGGTCCAGGTCCGCGTTCGCAAAGAATACAGTACACCTCAGTGTTTTTATTTGTGTATTTATTTGACTATTTAGCCTATTTATGTATTCTTTACTGTGAGAGTATTATGCAAATGTAAACAAATTGGTTCTCACGGTTACAAATGGATTAACAAGGATTTCACGGGGCACAGATCCCAAATGTGGTCCTAAATTCATCGTGAGATTGCAATGCACACATGGGTTACAGTAAAAGTAGCGTATTAAATGCAAGCGAAGCTTCAGTTATTTAATGTAATTATTTCACAAATGCTTCCAGTGGTAGAAAGTGACTAAGTAGGCCATGTGAAAATTGTACGTACTGTATATACCAGGGGTCTTCAACAGGGGGTCCGGCACCCCTAGGGGGGTCCTCAGAGTTACTTCAGGGGGGGGCACCAAATATTTGTGTGATAGGATCATTATTTTCAATGAACAACTTGAACCCTCGCATCCCTATTCTAAGGAGAACTTTAACCAACAAAAGCAGATCTACAAGCTCTCAACGCCTCGCAGCGCGAGGCTTTGAGAGCTTGTAGATCTGCTTTTGTTGGCAAATAGGTTTGGTGCAGAGTGAAAAGGTCAAATGTACTAAGTATCCGTGATTTAAGTGGTTAAGTTCATAGACTGATGACAGTGCTTTCGTAAAATCGATAAAAATCTGCAACACAATTGTATACAGGATGTAGTGGGGGTCCCTGCTTTATCTCCCTCTCAGTTAAGGGGTCCTTGGCCTGAAAACGTTGAAGACCCCTGGTATACTGTTAAGTACAGTACTAGTCATACAGTAGGATCCGCGCGGCCAAATAAATATCAATTTGAGGGGCCTTACTTGGCACAAACAACTTTGCGAACTTCTGATTCAGAAGGCATTTGTAGGATCCGTTAAGTAAAACAAATGGGAGAGCTTCCTCGCACCGCTGAATGCTTCAATAGCAGAGGTATACAAACACGGCCAGGGGACTGGGAGGTTGGTGCTGCAGCCGCAGACAGCTCTGCAAACATCATGAAATATTCAGGCTGAGAGCTCAAACAACCGAAGTGGTTTTTATCACCTGATTTATTTGAATTTACTAGCGGTGCGTGCGTGCGTGCGTGCGTGCGTGTGTGCGTGTGAGAGAGAGGCATGACATGCTCTCTCACACCCATGGGAAGTTGAGGAACAATCGATGGCTAACACCATATTGATTTTCTTTTTTTCCTGATTATTTCTCACGGCTCATTCGATCTCCGCATATAATAACACCCCTCCTCTTTTAAATGACCCAGGCTCAATTCATACACCATCATACGGCGGTGTGTGAATCAAGGCACGAAAAGGTGTTGTGTATATCGCTGTTGTTGGGTGGAAACTGTTTGTCCAAAACCATTCGTTTTGTATTTATCATTTTAAAAATGATTTAAAGATGCAGTGCCATGACTCCCCCCCCAAAACATGATTATCAAGTATTATGATTATACTAGGAGGAGGATTTTTTTTCTAAAAGAGTGTACAGAAAGAGTAGGTTTTTATGTGGCCACACCCACCAGTTCATTAAGTATGGCTGGTTGTCATGGTGGGTGGTGACCCAGCTGAAGTTAGCCACACCCACAGTTTCCGTTGAATGGTTTATGATGTCATTAAACCAGTGTTTTTGGATCGGCACTTTTGACCCACAAGGTGTCAGCCTCCAAGAAGAAATCCAAAATACAAAGGGAATACATAATCATAACAACCACACCAGGGGGTCTAATGAAGTACTGTCAACCTCCTAGACACATGAAAACCAGAAAAAGTACAAAACTATGGCAACACCCTTTTAAACTATAAAATACCGCGAGGCGTTGTGTGCTTGTAGATTGGCTATTTTCACTAGTCTTATGCGATAGTCTTGTATGATGAAGCAGTGCTTTACTTTACGAAAAAACATACAAATTTGAAAATGTTTCTGCCCGATATAATGTTCCACTTCCACAGCCTACGCAGATAAGGACGACGTCCATAACAAACAAACATAGGTTGCGGCGTCTTCAGCTCGGTCTTTGAGCTATCATAATGCTATCACAGGTGTACAAATGGATCTGATGAGGTTTACGCTGTCGACAGGGACATGCTGGGCCCCTGATTCAGCCCGGGAAAAAGAGTTGGAGAGGCCCTCATTGCGCGCTATAGAGAGAGATCTCTCTCTATAGCGCTGCTGCTACTCAAAGATTTGCCATTTCAGATCATGACAAAAAGCCAAGGCCAATTACATTTATAGTTATATTTCGTCGTTGTCGGGTGAAAACCTTGTATGTCCAAAACCGTTTGTTTTGTATTTATCATTTTAAAAATGATTTAAACTAGTGAAAACAGCAGATCTACAAGCACACAACGCCTCGCGGTGCGAGGCGTTGTGTTCTTGTAGATCTGCTGTTTTCACTATGTTTGTGCGACGGCCTTGTATGATGAAGCAGGGCTTTGCTTTGTGAAAAAATGTACAGATTTGAAACTTGGAGATACAAGGTTTCTGCCCGACAGTGATGATTTACTTTGTTGGCCGCCCAGCCCCCAAAATAGGATTTTTTTCCCCTAATGGCCGGCCTGGACCGGCCGGGAATGAACCGGCCGTTCGGGAGTTGTCCCACTTTTCCCAATGGCCAGCACGTCCCTGACTGTTGACGGCGGCGCTCCACAGCCGTCCGTGATGATAACCAAGTCATAGCTGAGATCTCTAATAATCCTCCATCCACATTTTTGTTTATGGATCCGCCAGGCTGCCTCCTCCAGATGGTGGATGCCATCTGCCAGGAGAGGAGAGGAGAGGAGAGGAGAGGAGAGGAGAGGAGAGGAGAGGAGAGGAGAGGAGAGGAGAGGAGAGGTACACTGTCGAGGTGCCAACTTGCTCCTTGTGCGCCAGCAGGGTGTGCCATGAGGTGCATGCGCTCACCACTGGCGATGCCAGTGACATCACCACTGGCATCACCAGGAATGCTGGTCCCTCATTGGCTGCTAATGATGACATTGCCAGAAATGCTGGACCCTGATTGGGCTACAGGCTTAGACACGCGGCTACCTACCTACCTACCTACATAAATACCTACCTACCTAACTACCTACCTACCTACCTACCTACACACCTACCTACCTACCTACCTACCTACCTACCTACCTACCTACCTAACTACCTACCTACCTACCTACCTACCTACCTAACTACCTACCTACCTACCTACCTACCTACCTACCTACCTAACTACCTACCTACCTACCTAACTACCTACCTACCTACCTAACTACCTACCTACCTACCTACCTACCTACCTACCTACCTACCTACCTACCTACCTACCTACCTACCTACCTACCTACCTACACACCTACATAAATACCT
>NC_137822.1:59406600-59491600 GCF_963921795.1 Nannobrachium achirus
CTGGCTATGTTCACAATTTCTGCCTCTAATATTTGACAATTTGGCCAATGTTTAATTTGTCATTTTAGAGGTTTAAAAACTCCTTAAATTTTCACTTTTGAAATGTGCAGATACCCTCTATACACTTAAACTATGTTGGTTTGTTTACTGTAGAGTGAGAAAACAACATTGCACATTAATATACAATGTCAATGTTTTGTAAGAAGAATCATTAAATATATAAATGCTGCTACAGTAACTCAATAAATAGAAGAATTGATGGATTTGACACTGTGATCGGGAATATCGGTATCGGCAGATACTGATTCCAGTTGATCGGCATCGGCCCCAAAAATCGCAATCAGGGCATCTCTATGAAAAACATATTTTTGATTTCAGTTTGTCTTTAATATAGCTCACAATGACTTTTTCTAACTAATTTCAATATGTATTTTTGTCTTGATAGCTCAAATATCACGTCTTATTTCAAGAAATCTTGACAAGCTAAAACATTCTAGTTCCATTGGCAGATTTATTTGCTTATTTCAATCAAATTCAACTTGTATTATATATTTTCTTTACTTATTTTTGGAGTGGGATTTTTTCCAGTGTATGGGTCACCAATTATTTCCGGTGTTCCCTGGACGTCACCTGACACGTTTGACATGACCGGAATATTGTTCCACAAAACATTGTGTGTATGTGGCGATGTGGTGGGAGCGAGAGCCTGTAGCTTTCAAATAGATTGTTGCGTGTGGACCAGAATTCTCTTCAGATACTAGCACACGGGTGGCTGTCTTTTGAGGGCTCCCGAATATTCTGTGATTTTTCAAAAGTGAAAAACTCTCAGAATCCTGGTGGTTGATGACTTAAGACGCAGGAAGTTGAGGCTCATACACGCCTTTATCTTCTCAAGGCAGGTGGTCAGACCTGCCATGTTTTGTGACATTTCTTTTGGAGCGATGCTAACCGCTCCTATAGCCCGCTTTTTTACCAAAACTATGATGTCACAAATGATGATGACATGAGTTCGCTAGACCAATGAAACACTTCGATTCTGTTGATCTGTCCATGATGTCATAGTCACAGAGGCACTCGATTGGTTCACCCTGATTTAGAACGCGTTTAGGCCACGTAAAATACGTCATAACGCGTTTAGGCCGCGTAAAATACGTCATAACGCGTTTAGGCCGCGTAAAATACGTCATAAAAAATTATTGAGCGGTGCTAACCTTGAATTTCAAAATTATATTAGATGAATCACTTATAAGCGATAAAATAACCACACTTTTAACAGACTGTGGAAAATCTTACAGGTTATAAATGATAGGCAGCTAATACAAGTTTAAAATACAAATGAACAGACTTTGAAAAACTAAAATATTCATCTTCTGGCCTCTTCTCGCCTCTCTGGAGGTAAATAAGGTCACTTATCATTACACTATGACACTCTTAGAAGCTACAATCCGTAGCTTGGTCAACTAACTGATGAGAAATGACAATAAAGACTTATATAGTCTGAGCAGACCTCTAGACTGACATCATACACAACAAAAAGAATATTGCCATGCATGCCTATCAACACTGATTTGCGCACGAATTAGTTTGCACCGCTCACTTCGCACGGGTGCGATTTTTTTTCCTCCTGCTGGCTGTCATGGCAGCCAGTTCCCACCTGACATCATGTGTGAGCCCAGTCCGCTCCAGACGACGCTGCATAACTGCTAGTTTGCATAGCGTCTTCAGGCTAGGGTTTAAATCTAAGATGTGCAGGTTATCTAACCATCCAAAGAAGATAATTTTTTTTCCTCCTGCTGGCTGTCATGGCAGCCAGTTCCCACCTGACATCATGTGTGAGCCCAGTCCGCTCCAGACGACGCTGCATAACTGCTAGTTTGCATAGCGTCTTCAGGCTAGGGTTTAAATCTAAGATGTGCAGGTTATCTAACCATCCAAAGAAGATAATACAATCTCCCACCATGCAACATGGGTGGCACAGATCATACGGCTCAGACGGTACTTTCCCCTTGGGCCTAACCTTCTTCCAGGAGAAGATCTCTGGATCACATCTCCACAAACTGAAGAACTGATCTGCGTTGCAAACCCCAGCTAAGTACAGCTCTCTCTTGTAGATAAAGGCTGAATGATCCGAGATGTCTTCTGGAAACTGTGCAGAAGTTGTGTTCAGCCAGCAGTTTGTCCCTGTGTCAAACACTCTGATCTTGTTGCTGTTGTACTCATCATGCTCCCCATATGTACCAAATAAAACAATCATCTTTGTCCCGATGATGGTGGCAGAGTGATATTGTATAGCAGAGTTATAACCTGGAGTTCCTCTGGTGTTGATTAAAGACCAGACCATTGTGATGGTATCCAACTTGTACATGTCATTAGCCCATTCAGTCGACCGGGCGTATCCTCCATGGATAAACACAACCTTCTCCAAGACACAGGCTGAGTGGCCGTACCTCCCCTTTGGAACAGACCCAGAAACCACGGGTTTGAACCATCTGTGGGAGTCGACATCAAATGCATAGAGCACGTTGCAGTGTTCACCTCCGTAGAGCTGAGAACCTCCCCAGAGGTAGATGACATCTCCAACCAGGACAACCGAGTGGCCGTAGCGCGCGGAGGGAACCTCAGGGTGACGACGTTCTCCTCTTCCCGGTGTCACCCGGGGCAACTTCCTCCAGCGCAAAGACACCGTGTTGAAAATGTGCACGTCAATCTGATCCAAGGTGTCAGTCAGTTGATATACCTTTCCAAAGGAGTAAACCTTCTCTCCAACTGTAACAACTGCATGTTTGGAGATCTGTGGGCCTCTGCTCAGGTGCAGCGTCCAGCGGAACATCTTAACAATGTAGTAGTTTAGAATTGCTCAGTAAAAGAGCCCTAAAGTGTGCTCTACTGTTTATATTGGTGCAGTGGCACAAATGACACACAAAGTTTGACAAATCCACAACCAGCACCATAAAAAATAATAGTTGGGAAAACTCACAATTTTAAGGCAACAAACTTCAGAAAACATCTAAGTTAAGCAATCAAACATAAACCTTTAAGTTTTGCTTAAGTTGGTTTAGTTAGTTTATCTTAAAATTTCCAGTTGCCTCAACTTATATACTGTATGTTTTGCTTGAGTTTGTTTAACTTAAAGATGAAGTGCCAGGATATAGGCCATATTTAGGCCTGATGTTGCCCGCTTCAGTTTACTTAAGCCCTGGACATTTTTGAACACGTTTTCCCATTGGTTTTTGGTGTGGACAAAGCCAGATGTTGGAGCAATGTAATGTAGGACAGGGGTCTTCAACAGGGGGTCCTCAGAGTTACTACATGGGGTCTTTCAAATCTTTGTGTGATAGAAACCTTATTTCTCCATTTTTATATTAACCACTTGAACCCTAGCGTAGATATTCTGAGAACTTTAGCCAAAAATAGCAGATCTACAGATCGGCTATTTTCGGCAAAGAGCTTTGGTGTAGAGGGGGAAAGAGCAGACTAAGAGTGAAAGGTCAAGTTTATTAAGTATTGACGGTTCAAGTGGTTAAATATCTGAAAACACAAATGGACATGAATCGAAAATACACTGACGATTGTGCTGTCAAACAGTGAAACGATACGGAATCTATGAACAGGTTGTGGGGGTCCCTGCTTCATCTCTCTCTCAACTAAGGGGTCCTTGGCCTGAAAACGTTGAAGACCCCTGATGTAGGATAACCGATGACATTGAACAACTACAGTAGTTTTGGACCGTGCGCCTATGTTGCACTGCCAATCCGACTGATATGCCCGATTGCCCGTTTATGGAGATCTCTGTTTATGTCCCTCCTTGTCCCTTTTATGCCCATACATGGGGATTCCAATGTCATCAGTATATGCCCATATATGGGCATGTCCCTTTTGTGCGCAAATATGTAACGATTGATTGAGTGATTTGTTTGTGCCTGGTACCATGTATTGAGTTTAGGGCTTGCCTTCGCATGTCACCTTGCTGGGTAGAGACCAGAACAACCATCTGTCCTCACTCCTCTCTGGCAATTATATATGGAGATCCCTGATGTCATCAATATTAAGCCCATATTTGGCAATGCCCATATATGGACGCTCCATATGGCCAAGACAGAATTAATTTGCAAATCAAGACTGCTGACTATCATCACCTGGATATCCATATCCATACATAGAGACAACTGGATCATCACCAGATCTCCATATGGAGCTGACCTCTACATATGTGTGTGCGTGCGTGCGTGCATGAAAACTTTTTAGTTCCAGTGACGTCATCAACGTGTCAGGTGACCAGTTGGTGTCCCATAAGCTAGCGAACAGCACCACCCATAGTCAAAAATAAGCAACTTGTGAAACTCATAAGTGGCAGCGTGTACCCAATATTAGGAATAACTTGTGCAAGTCGTTTGACCGCCTTTAATTACTTAATGTCAAGGACCCCGCTAAAATTGAGTTACAAATGTTTTCATTAAAAACTAGAACTGCACTCTGTCGAGGTGCCAACTTGCGCCTCACGCTCAAGCAGGCCACACATGGATTTGGAACGCACATGACATTTGGGAAATCCAAGTTCCGGAAAGGCTTCATTTTCAAGATGGCGTCCACGATGGCTGCCGGGAGCTTAAAATGCATATAAACCTGGGATTTAATAGCCTATATAAAAAATCATAACAATTGTGCGCTTGGTGTTAAGATTTTGATGTTTTAAAAAATCTTCACAAACAAGTTGGGCTCGCCCCCTAGTGGATTCTGTTACTATTGGTAATGCTAAATAACATACAGTTCAGGAAAAACTAACAACTGGAAAGGCATCATTTTCAAGAAGGCGTCCACAGGAGCTTAAGTTAATCATCTGGGGACCCCCCAAAATAATTTGGAGGACCTCCCTGGGGGTCCCGACACACAGGTTGAGAACCACTGCTTCATCTCCTCACCAAATACATTCGTATTTGTACAGTAACAGTGCGGTGCAGAAGGTACAGTACAGTGCGTGTCGTTGTCTGGGCATCCGCCCAGGCTAATATCACCTGGTTTAAGAGGTTAACCGAGGCTATACTTTATTCCGTACCCTGCACTATAGGGGTTGGTGCCATTAGTGCTTCATGATGGCTTGCTGGTGGTTTTTATAGGACACAGAAGAAGCATTTTAAAGTTCATACCACAGCACTCTGCTGGTGGACGCCCGCAGGGGCGTCACACTGGGGGGGAAAGTGGGACTGAGTCACTAGGGCCCAAGGTGGAGGGGCCTTCATTATTTTATACTTTAGCTACTGAAAAATAGCAGATCTACAAGCTCACAGCTGCGAGCTTGTAGATCTGCTATTTTTGAAAAGACGAGAAAATGTATTTTTTAAGCGTAAAACGAAACTAATATTTTGAGATGGGGGTCCGTGGCCATTTTGGGGGTCCTTCAAATGAAAAGGTTTGAGCACCACTGACATAGAAACATAGGTTTTTCAAAAAACCCTTAGAAGGATTTAGAAGACATGTAGAATCGTGTCAAAAATATTCAAAGACCTGCACAAATGTTCACGATTTTTCAAAAATAGCAGATCTACAAGCTTGCAGCGTGGCACTCGGTGCCGCGCTGTGAGCTTGTATATCTGCTGTTTTTCAATGGTTAAAGCACAAAATGATGCATAATAATGCGTTCCCATTCATGGGGGGCCCGCAGTGAATCCTTGTACCCAGGGCCCAGAATTTGGTGTGACGCCCTTGGACGCCCGCGTCAGATTGATGAGCCAGCCTGTCACTGCTGCTGCTGGAAGCAGCACTCAAGGTTATTATTTTTGGAGTATTTGTAACAACTCTGTATCCTAGCATCATGCTAGGAATCCTGGGGGGAAAATATTTTGATTCTACAACCTTCTGTACGGTTCAAGAGCTATATGCCGAAATGTGAAGTGGCTGTCACAGCGCCACCATGAGGCCAATTTGAACATTTTAGGGTGGAGGTTCTTACCTGGCCTACTGGGATTGTGTGTGCAATGGCGCCCGGAGATGGGCTGTTCACAGACACACATCAGACTGATGGACAGACGGACGGTCAGGGGTGAAAACTGTCTCCGACTCCGGCCTTGGGATTTCCGGCCTGGCGGAGACAAAAAGCACCATTATGTTGTTCCTTTCCTGGCTGTGAAAGCAGATGATCTAATTAAACCAAGTGCTGAGTTTTACATGCGTGGGACCAGTGCCGGTTCTAGGACTCAAGTGGCCCTATTATATGCAAGATTATTTTAGGTGGCCCCTCACTAACGGATGCACGTACGCGCGCATCCGTTAGTGAGGGGCCAATAATCTGTAGCACCAGATCGAAATGTTCTTTTTGGGGCATATTGACTTGCTCATGAATCAAGTACAGGCAGCCAGGCCTAGAGGGAAGTTTGGGATTATGAGGAAGGAGGAAGGGGAGCGCATATTAAAATAATAACGCTAGTTTTTGGACAGGGGATACATGACATAATGTAACAAATTATGTTTAAAAAATATCTTCTTCCTGTGATGTGGCCCCCTTATTGGTTGTGGCCCTAAGCGGCCGCTTATGTTGCTTATGTCAATAACCGGTCCTGCGCGGGACAAAGCTTCTCCTGCCGAGAGGACGGTCTGTCTGAAGTCATATCGTGTAGCTACAGCATTTCTCTTGGCGTCCAAAATTCATCGCGGCGCAACGATGTTGGCATTTGGCTGGCAATCCCCACATGCTTTGACATATTAAACGCTTTTTTTCTGGCGTGTCAAGCAGCCCGCGGTCTAAATTATTTAATCCTCTTTTGGTGTAAGCCGTTGTTCAGTACTCACCTGGGCCATTTTGGCAGGGAGGGCATTTAATTTAATGATGCCAGCGAAGTTTTGTTTTGACAATCGGTTGTCAGAGAGAGAGAGAGAGAGAGAGAGAGAGAGAGAGAGAGAGAGAGAGACGGGGTCATTCTGTGCATCATTGTTGTGACAATACTGTAGTTTGTAGAAATACAAATGCACATACAGATAGAGAGTAGGGCATTCACGAATAGTGATTTTTAGTATTGGAATTATTCGACCTCAAAGTATTCGAATAGTCGAATATTCGACAGGATATATACTGTATTTTTTTCATCCAATAAAAACAATTCTCGGTCTAGTAGTGACAGTTATAGCATTAGCTGGCTCTTCCTACATCATGACATTGAGTTTGCCGGCTGGTAATTAGTTCCGGGAGACGAAACATGTACCGTATGTATGTAACCACTTACTGTAAAATAATACTTCATTTTACGACCAATAGCGAAAATCGACAATCTACAAGCTCACAGCACATCGCGCGATTCGCGCCGTGACGTGTCGTGAGCTTGTAGGACAGCTATATTCGCAATGTACTTTTTTAATGCTGTATTTACCCATAATGACATGCCCAAAATAGGAATGCCAGGTTGAACGTGGCAAAAAATCATTCCAAACGTGAACCCAACTCATGTGTTATTCACCTGTGTCTCCGCAGGGAACAAGCTCACCGGCTGTGTTGGGGTGAATTTACACATCAAACATCACCCTCACCGCCAGTGGCGTCAGTTCAGCAAAAGCTAAGGTATGGCAACACGACTGGTGTCTTGCACGCACGCCTTTGCGCGCGTGCAAGACACCAGTCATGTTGCCATACCTTAGCAACAGGCATTATGAATTTATTTTAAGAAGTACTTTTCATTTTTTCTGCCATACCTTAGCATACGCAATTGACGCCTCCTCTCCTCTCCTCTCCTCTCCTCTCCTCTCCTCTCCTCTCCTCTCATCAGTGGTGGAAAAAGTACTCACATCCTTTACTTAAGTAAGAAAGTATCGATACTGCACTGTCGACTCTGTTACAAGTAAAAGTACAGAATTCAAAATGTACTTGAGTAAAGGTACAAAAGTATTGGCATAAAAAATTACCCAAAGTACAAAATGTTTGAAAATAGCAGATCTACAAGCTCACGACACATTGTAATGCAACGTGTTGTAGATCGGCTATTTTCAAACAGGCAAGGAATAAAATAGGGCTAAAGTGGTTAATGTATGTTTTATAATATTAGAATTTATATCTGCAAAGTTTCCAAATAATTGTAGTGGAGTAAAAGTATAATATTTGGATCTGAGATGTAGTGGAGTAGAAGTATAAGTATGGGAAATTGGAAAAACTCAAGTGAAAATTACTCAAAAAAGTACAGTACTTAAAGGGGTACTGTCACTTTAAAAAGTCATCTTAAAATATGAGTTAATATGTTTATGATGACATTGTGGGAATGCGCAATTATAAGCCAATCAAATTAATTGACTGTACTTAGACTACTTACTGTACTGGTCAGCTGTTGTTGGGGAGCGAGGGGCAGATTACACTGTGACATGAGTTTCAGAGCGTTTTCAGAGAGACCACGTGACCTACTGTATCATACTATTAAAATTTCGGGGGGCGTGTAAATGTACTTACGTTACACCACTGCCCTAAACCTATCTTCTCTCCTCTCCTCTTCTCTTCTCTTCTCTTCTCTTCTCTTCTCTTCTCTTCTCTTCTCTTCTCTTCTCTTCTCTCCTCTCCTCTCCTCCATCATAATAGTACTATGGTAAAGCATGTATGATGGGTAATAAACCTGTGAGATTCCATTATGTGCTCCCTGTTATGTGCGGTGCGATTGAGCAGGGGTGTAATTTGCGCACATTAAATATGGATAAGATGGGTAACAAGATGCATGATGCACACATGCATGTATACAGATTTGCATAAGGACATGACCGCACATAATTGCATACACATGCAGGACCCACTCTCGCACACGCACACACACACACACACATGGTGGTTATGTATTATACATGCATAATTATCATAATTACCATGGGTCCGAAACCACATACAAACATACCACATAGCCAATTACACAATATGCTATATATATATTTTTTTTTTGTATCTATTCTTTTTATTAGGGGGACAATTATTTACTAGTTAGTCTACTTTGTAGATTCTAATAGTTATTACAAAACATGCAACAACCAGCCTTATCAATCTCAAAGAAAAGGGGGAAACAGCGCCCTCTCTGTTTTGTTCCAAGTGTAGCAGTAAATCTCTTCTTGAGAGATACAGTACATTTCGGCTAATATTTGAAAATAGCCAATATACAAGCACACAATGCATCTCGACGTGACGCTTCTCAGTAGTTTGTCTTTCAGTTTCATGGTCAGTATCATGGTCAGATGGTCAGTATCATGGTCAGTATCATGTCAGTATCATGGTCAGTATCATGTCAGTATCATGGTCAGTATCATGTCAGTATCATGTCAGTATCATGTCAGTATCATGGTCAGTATCATGGTCAGTATCATGTCATTATCATGGTCATTATCATGGTCATTATCATGGACGGATTAACCCCTGCGAGGGCCCCTGGCCAATAATTTTTTAGGGCCCCCCACCCTCCATCAAAACCTTCCCTCCCTCCCAATGCATACTACCCAGCTCGTATTTTAAGCCATAATTATCATCTGTGGGCCAAGAAAGCACCTGTAGACAACAGAGGAGGGGCCCACACATTAGATTTGTAATTAATGTATACATTTAATTTTAGTAAATTGTCAATGACCACACGGCCCGGTTCCCCCAAGGGCCCCTGAGAGCCAAGGGCCCCTGGCAACGGCCCCACCGGCCCAATGGTTAATACAGCCCTGGTCATTATCATGGTCAGTATCATGGTCAGTATCGTGGCACTATCATGTCAGTATCATGTCAGTATCATGTCAGTATCATGTCAGTATCATGGTCAGTATCATGTCAGTATCATGTCAGTATCATGGTCAGTATCATGTCATTATCATGTCAGTATCATGGTCAGTATCATGGTCAGTGTCATGTCAGTATCATGTCAGTATCATGGTCAGTATCATGGTCAGTATCATAGTCAGTGTCATGTCAGTATCATGTCAGTTCATAGACAAGATTGTGTGCACATCTCAAGCCTATATTCAGGCCAGGTGCTGGACATCAAGGTATCAGATAATGGAAGGAGAAAAACGCCCGCACACTGTTCATATGCTCCAAAAACTTACTTTTATTATAGGCAACTGGCTGCAACGTTTCGACTTTACGTCTTCATCAGGCAAAAGTAGTAGTACTTTTGCCTGATGAAGACGTAAAGTCGAAACGTTGCAGCCAGTTGCCTATAATAAAAGTAAGTTTTTGGAGCATATGAACAGTGGGCGGGCGTTTTTCTCCTTCCAGTATCATGTCAGTATCATGGTCAGTATCATGGTCAGTATCATAGTCAGTGTCATGTCAGTATCATGTCAGTATCATGTCAGTATCATGGTCAGTATCATAGTCAGTGTCATGTCAGTATCATGTCAGTATCATGGTCAGTATCATAGTCAGTGTCATGTCAGTATCATGTCAGTATCATGGTCAGTATCATGGTCAGTATCATAGTCAGTGTCATGTCACTATCATGTCAGTATCATGTCAGTATTCTACTCAGATTATGAGTAATGCAGCTTGGATAACTAACTGACATCCCGTTTCTCAGAGGCAGCCTCAGATGATTTGATTTGATTAGCGTTATCACATCTTGTCAGATAGTGCCAACCAGGTGCTGCCTCTAATAGCAATCAGACTGTCATCTTGAACAAGCGAGTCCCTCATTCCCCCTTAGCACAGAAAAAAAGGCTGCTATATTTAATATGAATACCCTAATCCGACACCTCCGGCTTACCCTCACAGTCTAAATGAATTCCCTGAAAACCTTTGCTTGAAGATCTTGTTATTTTCAGTGAGCAACACAGTGGCGTCAGTTCAGAAAAAGCTAAGGTATGGCAACATGGCTGGTGTCTTCGCACGTGTGCAAGACACCAGTCATGTTGCCATACCTTAGCAACAGGCATGATACATTTATTTTAAGAAGTAGGTCTACATTTTCTTTTTTTCCCCCGTTTTAAATGGTTGTTCAAGTGCAGCTAAACTTTGCATGTTAGTAAACGTGCCACAATTAACAATAATGCATTGCACCTGTGCAGCTCACCTGCGGGACCTGGGAATATACCATTCTGTCAAGATGGGGAGAATACAAGTGTGGAGAATATAATTATAATACCTTGTTAAAGTGACAATTTTGTTAAATGTTGCGTTTGTAGTTATTTTACTGTAATTTAACAACATAATAACCAGCACAGATAGACAAAGAGACATCCATGGATTTATATTTAATAGTAACTTTAATTTTTTTCCCCCCTGGACCCAGGGTATGGCAGCTGCATACCCCTGCCATACCCAATTGACGCCCCTGGAGCAACACCATTTCAGTGAGCAACCCTCTTCCCTGTCTGATTCATATGTAAGTGGGTCAGTAGCACAGGGGACACGTGGGCCTCTCTGAATGGCCTCTCTTGCCCAAAAGAACCACCGGCTCAACACAATTACACATAGGCCTGAAGGCCCTTTTCCACCAGCAGCGATAACGATGACGATAACGATTTAAAAAAGTGGGTTTTCAATTGAAGTGGATCGGCAGCATCCAATCAACACCGATACAGACAACGATATGGTTAAGATCACAGTGATATGGAACTGGGTCTCTGACAAACAGCTCGAGGTGCGCTCTGAGCGAGCCGCTGTTAATTGGCGCCTCTTCACATTGATGTCCGATAACTTTATCGGACATCAATGTGAAGGCATAATTATCGCTGTGATATTTTATGGCTATCGTCATCGTTATCGCTGCCGGTGGAAAAGGGCCTTTACACGTGATCTTGCTCCCAAATTTCCTTTTTCCTTAAAGGAGTAGTTCACCCCCAAACTGAACATTTTTCTATGGTTTACTCACACCATGGCGACTTGAATTCAATCATATTTTTAGTTTTTTTTTTTTTTTTGTCACATTCCTAAGACAATAATTTGATTCCATCGTTTCCGGATGGGGACCCAAATGCATTTGGGTCCCCATCCAGAATCAATGGGGGTAAATTTACTATAGGCCTAATCAATGTTTTTGTCTCAGGAATGCAACAACCACAAAGAAATATTATTGAACTCAAGTCTCCATGACGTGAGTAAACCATAGATAAAAAGTCATTTTGGGGTGAATTACTCCGTTAACACATGGGATGCTAAGGTTTATAACATTTCCAGCTGTTGCTGCTGCCGCCGTTCACTCACGCTTTATTTTGAAGAGCCTCGGAAGCTTTGTGCGTGTGCACGTGGGTGTCCACTGACGATTGAGGAAGAAAATCCATTTGTTTACAAACGCTCGCGAAACTAAAATCCAAACCGCGGCCGACCATCGCGGTAAAGTGTCGCCGTGAAAACAATCAGATCTCTGCTCCCTGGCGTTCTTTTCACCTCATTCATTGATAAAGCCCTTTTTATGTTTGAGCCTAGAATGGAAATCAATGCAACCAGCTCGTGCCATTTTCTCTCTCTCTCTCTCTGAGCTACGGGGGTGACGTATGGACTAGGGTCATTCACAGGGCATGCAGCTGCACGTAGAGCTGTACCAGTTAACCCCTTGTTGTCTCGTTCAGGAACGAGACAACTCCTTTTGGCAGGGTGACCCCTAGTGGCCTTATCTCGTTACTGAACGTGTTTGGCACCCAAGTTGTTAAGCCAAACCTCACTTGAAAGCACATGTCGTCGTACGATGGGCCGGTGTCGCGTGCCTGGAAACGGCAGATCTGCAAGCTCACAACGCCTCGCTTTCTGCGACGCGTTGTGAGCTTGCAGATCTGCTGTTTCCCGGGCACGCGAACGGAGCATACGTTTTCCTATTTCTTTCTCTCCCGACCACATGTTTTAAAAATAGATTGTGTCAGACACACGCGGCACCGGCACCCAGCAGGCATAAATGATTGGAGCTGTGAAGAGCAGGAAAGGGGCTCTGTGATAATTAGGAAACCCACCGAGGTTCACTTGAACGCGTGAAGCACGGCGAGATTTACTAAACAACATCCTCAGCGTGTTACACACACATTCGAGTCATTTTCTTTTTTCAGGTTTTTCTCTCTCTCTTCACACACAGTGTGGAGAGAGAGAGAGAGAGAGAGAGAGAGAGAGAGAGAGAGAGAGAGAGAGAGAGAGAGAGAGAGATGGGGGACAGGGAGAAAGAGTCAGAGAGCGATTTTGGTTCAGGAATCAAACCGAGGACTTGCTGTCAGGCATCATTCAGAGTCTACCGTTGTTTCCTGTTGAGATTGGCACATTTCACCCAGGTTTTTTCATCTCACTCTCACTCTCACAAAAATAAAAATACTATTCACAGGAGGCACCCCATAATGTGCACTGCAATGTAGTTTCAAATGCACTACATTGCAGGCGCCTTTTGAGAGTGAAAAAATAAGAAGACACGTGTGATCTGGGCAGCTTGCCCCAGGAAATGTGCCAAGCTCAATAGGGAACAACAGTATGTGGTAGCCCATGTAGTGTTGATTTTGACGGCAAATTTTGATTTAGTTTCGTCATAGTCTTTTGAATATAAATTTCATTCAGTTTTAGTCATCTGAAATGTTTTAGTTTTAGTCTAGTTTTAGCCGACTAAATCTACTGTTGATTTTGTGAGAAATCGACAAAAACATCACACATCGACAACATTTGTGTCGATACGTACACCCTCAGAAGAGGGCTACACTTGGGTTCATGCGGTCAAAAAGGAGAACTGGGAGTATACAGGCCTACAGATTTATTTTATATTTTAACGGGGGGGAAGAGGGAGGCGTTAACCTGAAACCACTCTGCTTCAGAATGCTGCCTTTGCTTGGAATCCAGGCGTACATCACCTCCTCCCTGCAAACATCGCATTAAATATTGATGCTCCGCCGCGGTATGGAGCGACACTCGCTCTCTGCTGTGCTCGGCTGGAACGTGTCCTAGTGCATAGTTCTGTTGTTAATGAAACCTCGCAGTGCAGCAACTCTTTCTTACCTTCTAAAGTGACAACGGGTGCTGGCAGTGCCCCACACACAGTCGCACACGCTGTACCGCAGAGAGTACTGGCGCCAGGAACGTGCACACATAGACATGAGAGGGGGCTTGAGCCCTGGCCCTTTTAACAGTCTGTAAAAAGTGCCCGTTCCAGACCATGAATGCTGTTTTCACTATACCTTCATACCTGAAGTAGGGCATTCACGAATAGTGATTTTTAGTATTCTAATTATTCAACCTCAAAGTATAGTTCGAATAGTCAAATATTCGACAGGACTGGCCAAACTGTCAAATATTAAGTAAGCAATAGTCGAACATTGTGAAAATAGCCGTTCTACATGGTCATGGCGTTGTGAGCATGTAGATCTGCTATTTTCACAATATCTATCTGCGGAACCAAGTAACATTAAATGTAATACCTACAATTCCAAGTGCTTGTCAGGGTGGGGGTCCCCAGTTCAAATATGTTTATTTTGGGGGTCACGGCCTAAACAGGTTTGAGAACCCCTGGTATAGAGCATTAACAAATTCATCCACCAGGGGCATTGACAACTCATTCTTATGACTTCCTATCTAGCCAAGCGTTATGAACTATATAATTTTTAAAGAGGAAACAATACAAAATTTTAAAAAATAAGCGAATATTTGACTTCGGTGAACAACGTCGAATATTGACTTTGATATTCGAATATTCAAATATTCGAATATTTGGTGAATGCCCTAACCTGAAGGCAGAATTCAAGAGAATTGCCTTGTCCAAACTCTCCTGAACTTGAATGCAGCATCTTATGTTGAAAGAATTGCCCTCGCTGTGTAGAAATCCATGCTGTACACCACATCTCTGGTATTGCCTTTTTTATGCTTAGTTTAGTGTGGTATCAAGTACTGAAAATAGCAGACCTCCAAGCTCACAAGACCTTGAGACCTTGGAGGTCTGACTGCTATTTTCAATAAATTCACCAATAGGACCTTTTAGAAATTTGAGCCCCTGCCTCTCTAACATTCTCTGCATGTCCCTGACTGGCGCTTTTGTCCTAGAGGAGAGACGCGCACACGCCGGCCGCACACGCACACTCACGCACAAACATGCACCTGCAGGGCCGGATCTAGCCCGTAGTACTGGGGGCAGCTCACACACTCTTATACCTCTGATAACTGATTTACCAGGGCCCAAAAATAGCAGATCTACAAGCTCACAGCACGCTCGCAGCGAGCTTGTAGATCTGCTATTTTTGAAAAGTCGCAAAAGTGAAAGTCTTTGAATATATGTATTTTTTAAGCGAACATTTGTAACTCAAATTTTGCTTCTGGGGGGTCCCTGGAAAATATATTTTGAGATGGGGGTTAATGGTTAAATGGTTAAAGCACAAAATAATGCCTAATAATGCGTTCCCATTCATGGGGGGCCCGCAGTGAATCCTTGTACCCAGGGCCCAGAATCTGGTGCGACGCCCCTGAGTGCAGAATGTATACAGTTACGCTCTGAACCAACCCTCACCACATACTACAGTACATACTAAAGCCAGCAAGCTGCCAAAAACCATGGAAACAAAACCAACAAAACTGATTTACATGGTTTCCAGAAGGAGGCATACCCGTTTGCTGTTCTGGTTCAGTGTCTCAGGCTCAAGGCACAGCAGCCATTTTGGAGAGAAGTCGGGTCTCTTCTCGGTAGCCTAGGGTCCCTTCACTTTTCGGGGTTTGATCCAGTCGGGAAGCCAGTGGCGTCAGTTCAGAAAAAGCGAAGGTATGGCAACATGACTGGTGTCTTGCACGCGCGCGCGTGCAAGACACCAGTCATGTTGCCATACCTTATTAGCAACAGGCATGATACATTTATTTTAAGAAGTACATTCTATTTTTCCCTCCGTTTCTAAGGTTTCTTGGGCTGGATATGGCAGCCTGGAACGGTTGTTCAAGTGCAGCTAAACTTGGCATGATGTTAGTAAACGTGCCACAATTAACAGTAATGCATTGCACCTGTGCAGCTGACCTGTGGAACCTAAATATACCGTTTTGTCAAGATGGGGAGAATACAAGAGTGGAGAATATAATTACAGTATAATACCTTGTTAAAGTGACCATTTTGTTACATTTTGCATTTGTAGTTATTTTACTGTAATTCAACAACATAATAACCAGAACATTCATGGATTCATATTTAAAAGTAACTGCAGCTGCATACCCCTCCCATACCCAATTGATACCCCTGTCGGGAGCGGAAACCACTTTACGTCATGTTGTAGTCCTAGACGGACTACACTTTGGCCGGAACTATCAAACCGGATTCAGTTTTAACCCAAAATATTCCCCTGCACTCAAGGACTTTTAGGGCCTACCTAATAAACCCCTTGATGCGGCGTAGTTTTGCTTTCGAAAAATTCATTTGGTATAAACATATCTTTTGGTCCAACTCGTAGCGATTGGCAAGACTACACTAGGCTACTCGAGCATTTTAATAGGGATTGGGGAAACAAGCGGAGGGAAACAAAGCAAAGCGACGCCGCTGCTTCTGCTTGTGGTTTCCGCCTAGAACGGATCAACGGCCCGTTGTAACGAACACAAGTCTCCATGGCGTGAGTAAACCATAGAAAAGAAATCTGAGGCGAGGTTACTGGTGAGGCGAGGTTACTTCTCTGGAGATTGTTTTTTGCAGGTCTTTCAGTCCGAGTGTATCAAAAAAGCAACTGGGTTAAGCACCGTCGGTCCGACCAGTTTAACATTCACCAGGTTAGCATTCACCAGCGTTGGCAAGTTAGCATTTCACCAGCGTTAGTTCTACTGAGGTTAGGGTTTGGGTTAAGGTTAGGTTTAGGGGTATCTCCATCCCCCCGACTTTCGGCACCTCCGCGCAGCCAATCACAAGCTTCCGCTGCCTTAACCCAGTTGCTTTTTTGATACACTCGGACTGAAAGACCTGCAAAAAAACACTCTCCCATCTCTTATCACTTCCTTCACAGGCAATGATACTAATGAAGGCTCTTTTCCAGTACTGCTATTTTGCATGTTGGCTTACTGGAAACACTCTGCTACACCAGTGGGTCTCAAAGTGTAGTCCAGGATTAGAGTTAAGGTTAGGGTCCAAATGACCCCTTAAACGGTGTGTAACTCCAAGAGTGTACAAATGGAACCAAATGGTTCCCAGAGTCCCAGAGTCATGGAGGTCCTTGAAATAAAAGGTTTTAGAACCCCTGTGCTACAGTAACACCTTTAGAAAGTAACACCTTTGAAGAAAGTGAGAAGAGACCCAACTTCTCTCCAATATGGCTGCTGTGCATATTGCTTGGCTCAGCAACAGTGAAGAGTTGCACGGGAAACCCAACTGACACTTTCATAAGACCGCACAACACCACCCCCTGGTGGTAGTGGTGGTGTTGTGTGGTCTGGAACCCATCGATAGAGATTCTATTTCCACCAGCCACCAGAAAGTGTTAGCCAATCAGGGCTGTAGGCTTGGGGCACGTGGTGGGTGGTGGCCTGGTTCAGAACCATTCAGCCAATCAGGCGAGTCTGTTTGTATATAAACACATTCCCCCCTCCACTCTATTACAGACATCAAACAGGTCGTAGTCTTTGATGATTTCATTGATAAGAGAGAACACTAACGAGCTATTGACACTTGTATGGCTCAGTCAATTACCGCAGTTCACAACCCCTTTTTAGTTCAAAAGGAGCAATTAAGAGCATGTCACTTTGACCTTTTTTAAACCACCCCTTGGAAATAAAAATTCTGCTTGTGAGTCCAGACTAATATCCGACATGCAGTGAGGAATTATTATGAGCAACGCCAGGCTATTTCAGCACAGGGGCACCGTCATCATTCGCTTATGTATAATCTTTAGGTGGCAGCCAACAGACCACTGTTGACCAAAGGTTGACCACTGACCAGACTAAAATGGATTTGATATGGCAACTAAAAAACCTTTCTGACAATCAATTTTGTCTTCCTCTGTGAATGTAAAGATCGGGCCTTTTACACTTTACGCTATGGTATCATTTAACATTTATTTTTGTTTTTTTAAATAATACAATAAATATACTACAAAATGAACATTGGCTTTGACAGAGAGTTACAATATCACCATTCTCTCTCTCCACTTCACAAGTACGGACATGACCTTTCATTCATATAGTCTAGCAAAAGGATGTGGTTTTGGTGATTTAAAATGATTTATGAGATCATGTCATTCTAAAATATAACAAGAGAAAAAGCTTTACAATTTCATGCATACAGATAGGTTTTAATGCTTCAAAAGACATACAAGAGTGGGGGGTGGCCACAGTAAACTTGAATTTATTGACAATAAAACCAATATATCTTCTATCCTCTCGTATCCTTACACAGGTTTGACAAGACTGCAAAAAACAAACAAAACAATCAAAAACAGACAAGACATAAAACTACAAAACGAAACAAAAAAGAGTGGCAGCATCACCGCTGGTTCTGAAAATTTACAAAATTGGTCGTCTTTTTTTCTTTTTCTTTTCTTACCGAGAGCAGAGTGTAAAATTTTGGCATATTGCATCACAATGGAAAAAAAATAAAATAAAAAAATAAAATTAAAGCTGAAGATCTACAAGCATATTGAGTTTATCTTAACAGAAACGGTTCAAGTCACAAATCTGAAGGTAAAGATCATTAAGCTAACAGCAACAAACTACTTTGCGGAGGGGGCTGTTGAAGTTCTGTGGTAGATAGATGCTATAGTGGTCACAGGCAGGTCGAGTGCATAGTTTGAACAAAAGGAGAACTACATTAAAGGGCAATAAAAGTAGACCAACAAATATTTGGATATCCAAACCATTGATAAACAAGCTTCCATTCTGGCTAATGTATTGCCTCTACTTTATAAGCAGCTTTTCTTTGTCTTTTTATTATTATTATTATTGCAGAACAGATCTAAATCAGAAGGAAATACAAAGCTTTTTTTGATTTTGTTTTGTTTCCAAAAAAACAAAAAAAAACAACGACTAAATTCTAAGCCATTGTGGCACTTAAAGCTATATATATATATATATAATATAAAAGAACACCTTTGGTGGGAGGGTTGGTTTCATGAATGAAACTGAAACTTAAATTGGCCATGTGCTTTGGACTACCAAAAGGAGAGATACCATTTGGGTACCACTACAACATCAGACATTTGTCCACCGCTCAAACACCAGAAAGAACACAGGTAAAATCAATGGCACGCACCACTCGACAGTGAGACGCAAATTGCATTGTCTTGGAGCCGTGATATGCAAACACAGCAGTGCCATTTTGCTTCTTTTTTTTCTCGTTTGTTTCTGCCCTTACATCTGCAGCCAGAAATTAGTAGCATCACATTCAACAACCACATACAATCTCTTTTTCTTTCCTTTTTTTCTCCTCCTTGTTTTTTTCCTGAGCACATGCCAAAAATTGTTGCGAGATTCGGACGCTACTGGATTTGCTATTTGTGTGGTCCACAGAAATAGAAAGTAAAAAAGCTGTATGCAGATATTATGTACTAGCTGTATCTAGGAATGGATATGGGGGGAGGGGGGGTGGCATGCAGAAACACCCATTAATATAAATACAGGCGCAACAAAGATTTTCTTGTCAGAAGTGATGGTCAATGCCTAATTTATGCTCCGTTTGCGGGAGCCTCGCATAGCCGGGACTACTATCACATAAGAGTCTGGTTCTTCTCGATGCATTTTCAGGGCCCTACATTTGCATACTGGGCTCTGGTTGGTTCCTCACGACCTAAAGCCCGCCCTACATTTGCATACTGGGCCCCTGGTTGGTTCCCCGCGAGTTGAGAGCTGTGACAAATTTGAATAAACGAGCAGGACCAGACCTAACCTGCAGAGCGCACATTTTCTTTGCAAAAGGCAGATTCGTCGGGCTATGCGAGGCTACCGTTGCACGACGGTGTCGCGCGGCAACACGCCACCAGCGTGTAGGTCGGCGTTTTTTCCGCCGCGAGACGCCGTCGTGTGGCGAAGTGTCGAGTCGGGCTTTCGGGCAGCCGACGACTCTTCCATTCAAACAACACTAACTTAAGAAAATACATAGCACCACAGTGGAGAGAGGAAAATAGCACCTAAGTTTTTCGTGATTTCTTTTTGTGTTTTCATTTGAAACGTGACGTCATCTCCCATTGCATAGCTGGATCGATTCGTTAAGCATTTTGATGAAGAACAAAAAAAATAATAATAATAATCAAAGAAACGGTTTGTTTATTTAAGTTAATAATATCTTCAACTGCCACAAGAATTGGGATTCTGTTCCGAGAGGACACCAGGGGAATGTTTCTTTTCTCGTTCTTTCTTTGATGCAAATCATTTGTCACATAAGTATCACAGAACTTTGTTTTTTTGTCTTTTATTTCCATTCCATTCTTAAATTACAATAGGGTGTACGGCACACCTGCAACAAGACAGCACTTACTGGGATTTTTTTTTTGTATTCTCTTTTCCTTTCCGTTTTAAAAAATACATTTACAAATGGAATTCCTCACTTTTCAGATACCTTTCTCGAATTTAGTTGTATTGCAATAACCATAATCATCATCTCCTACGTCACACTTGAGAACGTCACATGCATGTTTTGAAGCCAAGAACCAATAAAAAAAAAATGTTATCAGGAAGAAGAAGAAAAATATACAGAATGTACTTACAAAACACACAAAAAATATTTATATATATTTATATAAAAGCTCCATTCCAGAGAATGGGGAGACAATTATGCACAAAACGAAGCTCCCAAAAAAGAACTGAGTGATCAAACAATACCAATGAGAGACAGAGAGAGGGTGGAGAAAGAGAACGTGATCGAAGCTGAAGAGAACAGCTCGATCACACGCTGTCCATGAGACATTTTGTGAGAACCTTTGTGCAGTTCTCACGGTGGCCTGCAGGGGGTGGCGGGGGACAGATTGATCTAGGTCAGTCGAAATGGGGGGCCGAGACGGCCGGAGCGGGCCGTGGTGGTCGGGATCGGGGTGGGCGGGGGCCGCGTGGTCAGGACGTTTTCAAAACTTGCATGTGATGGAGAAGGCACACTGAGGTTTCAAGGTTGCTTTGTTTAAATTATCCGTTTCCGTTTCCTATTTTTTCCGTTTCAATGTATGTCGATTTTCTTTTTGTGCTCACGCTTGTTGCTCTTGGGAGAAAAAAAAGTTTCTTTCTTTCTTTCTTTTTTTTTCTTTTTTTTACAAATATAAGTCCTATTCCTGTGTTGTGTTTCTGAGAAAACAAAAATATGCTTTTTTCTCCATTTTTTGTTCAGTAAACAACAGTCTTAGCCGACGAAGCAGACGGGGCCCACTTCGAATCCGAACTTCTGCGTGGTGCCGCCAAAGTCGTTGAACATGATGTCGACGAATGGCACCTGTTCCACCTTTGGCGTGTTGATCTCAAGTACAGTCTTTTCATAACCCTTTTTCAACTGTTGGAGAGAGGGGGAGGGGAGAAGAAAAACAAAACAAATACAGTATGAGAAAGAGTTACCTAATAAAAGTATACTTTACCGCAAAATATCGAACACTTCAAAAACACTTTTTGTGCCACCCACTACTTTGAAATCGCACATAGTACTTGACTTATTAACTGTTTTACTGCTACGGACGTTACCGTTTGCCCCAATTCTGAACATCGCTCGTCGCCCATACGGCCGTTCGTTCGTTTACCTTGTTGATGTCCGTAAGCTGATGAGGGGTCGCGCCGCAGTGTACAGTGAACACATCTGCCGCAATGATGCTCTAAAAAATCCATTATGCGTTAACATCAACGGAGACCAATTCACTTCCTTGTTGATTTCTCTGGCCCTGTGGCTTTGTGGCGAGTGACTGGTCTCAATGGATGGCAACTCAGAACGGCCAAATTCACATTAATTCTTGCATGACGCCGCCCTCTGCTGCCAGGTCCGCCAAAGTGCATGTTGCACAATCAAAAAAAATAAAAATAAAAATAAAAAACGTCTATCTATCTACTATAACATCGCAAAGGTAAGCCGCTTTTTGCTGGCATAGGATATGACTACATTTTAACCAATGAATTTCCCAAACATTTCCAAAACATTTCCAGAATATTTAACCAACTATTCTTTTACCCTGCTGGAGAATCCGCACCAGTAACACCATCTTAAACAATAAACGTACATAAACAATAATGGCGGCGGGATAATTTTCTGGTAGTTTTTTCATCTACTTTCTCTATTTCTGTCTGAGTCTCTCGCTTCGTAATGGCGCCTCCCATACTTTTTTTTCCCGCGACTGTGAGAGATGCGTCCGTCTTTTACACGAGACCGCGATTGGACATAATGGATGGTTGTTTTTCTATAAAATCGCAAAGGTAAGCTACTCTGATGGCCGTGAGCAGACTATAAACAACCATAAATGGCAGTCATAAAGGCTAAGCCTCTAGGCTAGGGTCAAAGGTTCAGGCCATCTCTAATACAGTAATACACACACACGTGCGCACACAGGGGGGGGGGGGGGGGGGGTGGGACTGAGTTACCAGGGCCCAAGGTGGAGGGGCCTTAATTATTTTATAGCTATTTAGCTATTGAAAAATAGCAGATATACAAGCTCACCGCGCGGCGAGCTTGTATATCTGCTATTTGAAAAGTTGTGAAATGTGTGCAGATCTTTGAATGTATGTATTTTTTAAGCCAACATTTGTAACTCAGATTTTGCTTCTGGGGGGTCCCTGGAAGTAAATATTTTGAGATGGGGGTCCGTGGCCAAATACATATTATTGTGGGGGTCCTTCACATGAAAAGGTTTGAGCACCACTGATATAGAAACATAGGTTTAAAAAAAAAAAAGAAAAAAAAAGGGATTTGAAAAATTTTCAAGATTTTCAAAAATAGCAGATCTACAAGCTCACAGAGCGGCACTCAGTGCCGCACTGTGAGCTTGTAGATCTGCTATTTGGTGTGACATCCCTGCGTGCACACAGTGGGAAAGGGGGACGACTTACCGCGCAGCCGTCGGATATGGCCCTGATGTAGGGGTTGTTGTCGTAGGACATCTCCTCGTCGTTGGAGCCCAGGAAGCGGATGGCCTTGTCGTGGTTGTCCTGCTCGGCGTCGTGCCAGCCCACCGTCTGGTAGCAGTTGTACGTCAGGTTCTGCCGCGCCGCCGCGCTCAGCAGCCGCAGGAAGGTCATCTGCACCACGCCGATGGGGTTGCCCTCCGCGTCCACGTAGGAGAGCTGCGCGTCGGGGGAAAGAGAAACAAAGAACAAACGGAAAAAAAGATAGATATAAGCAGTGCATTTCTCCTAAACTAAGAAAACCATGGTTACGTACGTGACCTTCCGTTATACACCATGATAAGAGAAAGGTCCTAAAGGGATATTTCACTTAAAAATAAACGTTTGGTATTTAAACGTCTAATGAGGCTTTTATGAACACCCTGAACAGGGTTTTTAATTTGCTTGATTCGATATTTAGATATTTGATGTAAATGTTATCAGGCCCTCCTCCTCCAGGGCTTCTCCCCATACACACCCATTGTGACTTCAAACTCCTTGTTAACCATTATAGATTCATTAACACATCGGATGCCCACGTGGTGTCTACAAGTCAATTTCTTTGATGTAGCTGGAGGCCCACGACGCGTTTGACGCGTTGTACAGTAAACTATACTGTACTGTAGCTACTGCACTTGGCTACCGCGGTGATGAAACAAACTCCATTTCCCAACATGCAGCGCGCAATTACGTCACCCGGACGTGCTGTGTGTCTCGTTGACTTCCTGTTTAGCGGCTGCACAAAAATGCTGTTTTCTCCGGATTCTCTTCCTTTTTTCATTTTTTTCTCAAAACGGCAGCCTCTTCTACATGCCGTAACACAAACACTGTGGCTTAGAAATGATAAAATAGGACATACTCGGATTACATTTACTCGGATTACTTTTCTCGCCAGTACTCGCCGGTAGGTAAAATGACGCGTTGCCATGGGCACCAGCAAATTAAGACATCAAAACCACGTGGGCGTCCGATGTGTTAAAAACACCCATTATTTTTTTCTGGTGAATCATAATACCCGCCTAATATGTGAGCAGGCCGTGATTTTTTTATACATTTTTTCATTTAGTTTTAATAATTCTTTGGGAAAATGGAAAAAAATTAATAAAATAAAATAATTAAAAATAAATGAAAAAAAGTTATCGAAAAAAACGGCCTGCTCACGTATTAGGAGGGTAATATGACTCACCAGAACAAATAATTCGTGTTTTTGATGAATCTATCATGGTTAAAATGGAGTTTGAAATTACAATGGGTGTGTATGGGGAGGCATCCTGTGGGAGTAGGGCCTGGTAACATTTACATCAAATATCTAAATATTGAATCAATCAAATTAAAATCTGTTCAGGGTGTTCATAAAAGCCTGATTAGACGATAAAATTACCAAACGTTTTTTTGAAAGTGAAATATCCATTTAATGGCTCGGTTATGTCTCTCGCATCTGCGTTTCTGAGTACGGTAGCCCCAGAGTACTGTTTCCTGGAGTGGCAAGAGGATATTTGGGGTTTGTGTAGGTCTTAAACTTCTTTATACTGTAATTATGGGATGCTGTTACTGGGAACTTTTAAGGGCCTGCTGTTCCTGTGAACTTGTTGACGGGGCTTGTTAGGCTGACACTAGAATTTGATTTGTTTTGATTTCTCTCTTTTTGCTTTTCCATTTTAGACCGGGAACGCATCTTTTTTTCTTATATTTGAAAAATCGTGCAAATTATTGCAAATCTTTGAATAGGCGAACATTTTCTAACTAAAACCTTTCTTTCTCAGGGTCACTGGAAGATAATATTTTGAGATGGGGGTCCACGGTCCAATACATATAATTCTAGGGGTCCTTGACATTAATTGCATCCCTATGAGCGAGTTGATTAATTGGCCGCCTACCCGTGAATGGACAAGGAACTGATTGAGCAAAAAAAAAAATTTGGGGAACTGGGCTGTTATTCGAGGCCCTCTCGGTCCATATTATACTGTCCAGTAAGGACTTTACACAATGGAAATGTTTTCCGTCAATTTAGATTTTCTAATTTAGGCTGGTATCAGATCACACGAGGTAGGCAGCGGCTGCTGAATACGCCACTGGGTAATGCATTGCTTCTCCCTTAAGGGCAACTGTTACTCTTGAGAGCAGGGACGTGCTGGGCCCCTGATTCAGCCCGGGAAAAAGAGTTGGAGAGGCCCTCATTGCGCGCTATAGAGAGAGATCTCTCTCTATAGCACTGCTGCTACTCAAAGATTTGCCATTTCAGATCATGACAAGTGACAAGCCAGTGGGCCAATTACATGAGTTACATTTCGTCGGTGTCGGGTGGAAACCTTGTATGTCCAAAACTGTTTGTTTTGTATTTATCATTTTAAAAATGATTAAAACTAGGGAAAACAGCCGATCTACAAGCACACAATGCCTCGTACCGCGAGGCGTTGTGTGCTTGTAGATCGGCTGTTGTGCGACAGCCTTGTATGGTGAAGCAGGGCTTCGCGAAAAAATGTACACATTTGAAACTTGGAGATACAAGGTTTCTGCCCGACAGTGACGATTTACTTTTTGGCCGCCCAGGAACAAAGGCCAACATTTTATTTTTTTCATTTTTTCCTAATGGCCGGCCTGGACCGGCCCGTTCGCGAGTTGTCCCGCTTTTCCCAATGGCCAGCACGTCCCTGCTTGAGAGCGAGCAAATGGAACGGGTCCATTCGGTTCCATTTGCTCACTCTCAGAGCTAAATTAACTGATTTCACAGTGAAGATTGGAGTCCCAGAGACTTGTAAAAGTAAAATAAAACTAGGGGCCCTTGAAATTAAAAACTGTTAATGTAACGTGGGTATTTCGAGTGAACCCCGGAACTGTAATGGAGATCCAAATAAACAATAAACCACAACCGCAAGACGCTAGCTAGAGGCAACGCTGGCATCTCCTATAACCACATGAATCCAAATTACACCCCCCACACGCCATCAGATATTGACGGCGCATGCATCTCCCGGGACACATTCGGGTATTTTAATTTGTGCATGGTAATTCTTTTTTTGTGTGTGTGCCGTGGGCTGGGTTTTTATATTGCCAGTATTTCTAGGTGACGTCTGATAGTGTTGCCTTATTGACAGCAGTATTTCAAGACACGCGCGCCATTAACCCAACGAGACCGGGGAAAGGATCTGTTGTGTAGTTTTTTAGATTTCTCTGGCTATTCAAAAATCGTGAAAAAAATGTGTTCAAATCATTAGATTTATGTGTCGTTTAAAGTGAACATTTTAACTAAAATATTTGCTTCTGGGGGGGTCCCTGGAACAAAATATTTTGAGATGGCGGGGTCGGCGGCCAAATACATATCATGTTTGCGAGCTTGTAGATCTGCTATTTTGGAAAAAAAAAAGTGATTTTTGTTTTGCAAATCTTTGAATATATCATTTTTTTTAAGCGAACATTTGTAACTCAAATTTTGCTGATGAGGGTCCCTGGAACTAAATATACCGAGATGGGGGGGTCCGTGGCCAAACACATATATCATTTTGGGGGTCCTTGACATGAAAGGGTTTGAGCACCACTGACGTAGAAACACGCGTCTTTCAAAAAACCTTAGAAGGATTCGGAAGACATTTATAGAATCGGGGTCAAAAAGGCTTGCACAAATTTTTCAAAAATAGCAGATCTACAAGCTCGCAGCGCGGCACTCGGTGCCGCGCTGCCAGCTTGTATATCTGCTATTTTTCAATAGTTAAAGCATAAAATAGCGGTTAAAGCGGTTCCGGGTCTTTACGGGTTAAGAGGCAGAGTGATGTACAGTCACTCGCGCACGGGCCTCTCCGGTGGCCCTGGAGGTCTAAATCATGAGATGACGGTCACACTTTCTCATAGTGATGCGGCAGCGGCGGCACGAGCCGCGCAATTCATCCCCAGCTCCGGTTTGACGCGTGTGCATTTCTCTTGCACAAATGTTTGCCGGGGGTACAGGTGCGAGGAACGAGCCGGAGCCGGGGCCCTGTCAGCTTTGTCAGCGCGGGGAGAGCGTGTTTTGCATCATTATTCATAATGCGCGGCGCCGGTAAGCGAGTGCGACGTTAATCCCCATTCGTCAAAGACAGCGAGTCAGGTAACGCATGCATCAAAGGGGGGAGGTTAACCCTGTAGGACCCACTGTTGCAATATCACAACATTTGTATTTTATCCACAAAAAAGGTTTAAATGATTTTATTTTTGCTCCCCCTACCACCTAAACCAGGGGTTTTCAAAGTGGGTGACGGGGCACCCTGGGGTACCGTGACGGCAGTCCAGGGGTGCCGCGAGATAATTTGATAATATTTGGAATTTATTTGGACACTTGAAAAAAGTTATTTTTAGTCAGTTCTAACCAAAATGGCTATTATCTCAACGTTTTCCTCGCAACATAATCACTAAAATATCGTCACTGTCGGGCAGAAACCTCGTATCTCCAAGTTTCAAATGTGCTTCATCATACAAGACCGTCGCACAAAAAAACTAGTGAAAACAGCCGAACTATAAGCACACAGGTGTGCTTGTAGATCTGCTGTTTTCACTAGTTTAGTACATTTTATGGATGATAAATACAAAACGAACGGTTTTGGACATACAAGGTTTCCACCCAACGACGACGATATGCTATAAATATAAGGTGCTGGGAGTGAAAATTATAATGTAGGGGTGCCTCGGATTAAAACAAATATTCATGGGGTGCCCTGAGACAAAAAAGTTTGGGAAACCCCTGACCTAAACATCACCATTGGATCCTATTGTTTAGTATTACAACGGCATTGGCCAGGATATTTGCATATACATAGTAAATACCCCCCACAGAGGCTGACATTCACTCAACTTCAAGATCTCTGGAGTCCAGAGTCTGGACGAACAACACCTCACTTTTTCACTGAAGCTATATTTCTCAAAGACATAAGTAAAATGCCTGTAATGTTATTTTTGGTATTGGTAAGTATTTCGGTTTTTGGGTCGTACAGGGTTAAGGAGTCCAGGCTCTAGAGGCTTCATTGGGGTTTGAACTATATAGCTCGCACACGCAGCGAAATCCTAGAGTGCAGTGGCGGAAAGGTACACTTTAACATAAATAAAATAAAAGTATCAATACTGAAATACAGAGGTACTCTGTTTAGATTTAGTCATTTGTCTTTTGAATACAATTCCATTTATTTTTAGTCCTGTTTTAGTCAACTAAATCTACAGTTATTTTTGTCGACTAAAGTGTATTTTGGCGGGCCTTGATGGCATCGTAATGGCAGGTTTTACACTTGGTTGCACGCTTGTGAGCTTGTAGCCGATCTACAAGCTCACAACGGCGTCACAATGCGTCGCGTTGTGAGCTTGTAGATCGGCTACTTTCAGAGCGCAACTCCGGTACACAACCAAACATAAAATGACTTGTCTTTTAGCTCTACTGGATCTCTTCTCCGCTAGTCCCTCCCTAACAGTTCAAGTCTAGTTTGTACATGTTGACAAAATTGTCAATGTGTTTATTAGTTATATTAGTTTTAGTCGCCATAGCTTAGTTTTTGTTTAGTTTTCGTCAGTCAAAGACATTTTTCGTCATAGTTTTAGTAGACAAAATCAAATCCGCCCTCATCAGGGCCTGACCAGATTATTGATGCTGCTGCCTTCAACGATTCAACCGTAATTACACTGAAACTCATTTCAGCTGCGATTAATAAATTATGTAAACTGTAATTGTGATGTGTGGGCCATTTGTGGTAAAACATGCAAAAAAGAAAAAAAATCTAATTATCGCACTGAGAATGATTCAGTATGTTATTTTAATTGGCCGCACACAAGATTGAATTCTGCCTCTTCGTGCCTTTGTCACGTGGGGGAGCGTTGTTCGCAAGCGCGTGGGCCTACTGTAGATCTGCTGTGTTTGAAAAGTCATGAGGATTTGTGGGACTGAGTCACTAGGGCCCAAGGTGGAGGGGCCTTCATTATTTTATACTTTAGCTATTGAAAAATAGCAAATCCTAGATCTAGATCTGCTATTTGAAAATGTGTGAAAATGTGTGCAAATCTTTGAATATATATATATTTTCAAGCGAACATGTGCAACTCAAATTTTGCTTCTGGGGGGGTCCCTGGAACTACATATTCTGAGATGGGGGTCCGTGGACAAATACATATAATTTTGGGGGTCCTTCACATGAAAAGGTTTGAGCACCGCTGACATAGAAACATAGGTTTTTCGAAAAACCTTAGCAGGATTTGAAACATTCAAAGACTTGCACAAAATGTCCAAGATTTTTCAAAAATAGCAGATCTACAAGACAAGACAAGACAAGACAAGACATACACTTGTATATCTGCTATTTTTCAATAGTTAAAGCACAACATAATGCGTAATAATGCGTTCCCAGTCTAAATGAGCTAAACCCCCTCCTCCCCCAATGAAGAACATTCATGGGGGGCCCGCAGTTAAATCCTTGTACCCGGGGCCCAGAATTTGATGTGACACCTCTGTTTCCATACCAACCAGTAGGGGGTCCATTAGCTCCTCAAGGCACCGCTCTTTTCTTTGGTTCAGACAAACAGTGACTGACTGAGAGTTCAAAGCAGCATGCAACGCGATGCAAGAGCAACGCTGCGCATGCAGCACACACACACAACCTCCTCACCATGTTAGGACTCCCTCTGGTCGCGCGCACGCGCACACACACACACCCACAATCATCCAATCTTAGACCAATACTCCTTACTTGACTTATGACAGAAGAGATGAATCGTCTTCAAAATGTGTATATTTGCTCGAGAATTCCTGTTAGTCGGGGGCTTTAGGGATATTTCGTGCTAATCAGTCTAAAAGCGCCAAATTTTGCACAGATGTGGCCCAGGGTTTGCTCTAATGATTTAGCTAGGGGTGCCCGAGCCGACGACCTTCGGGGTCGCCACAGCGGCCAAATCAAGTTGGCTTAGTTAGACGCCGCACATCCTACTTAAAGCAGATTTATTTTTATTTTTTTTTTTTGGGGGGGGGGGGGGGGGGGTATTTTCCTCCTGTATAGAAAGTCGATGGGAGCCCAACTTGATTTGGCCGCTGTGGCGACCCCGAAGGTCGCCGACTCGGGCGCCCTAGCTAAATCATTAGAGCATGCCCTGGGCTACATCTGTGCAAAATGTGGCGCTTTTAGACTGATTAGCACAAAATTACCACGTTATCTCTCTAACGCCCCCGACTATGGGTAAACTGCAAACTTTTGACCGCTTAAACCCCAGCTTTCTTATGCTGGGGGCCCCACACGGGCCCTGGTCAACTAAGTTTAAGTGGTAAATAATTAAAAATAGCCTACTTTACATTTTTTCAATTATATATAAAGTCAAGTAGGAGTAGCAGTGCTAAAGTTCCTTTTAGGAGTAGCCTCGCTCGTCTGATATGCATAGACCGGTGGTTCTCAAAGTGTGGTCCGGGGACCCCCTGGCAGGTCCTCTGAGGGGGGTTGCAAGGGGTCCCCAGCAAAGTTTGTTTAATATTATTCCAACAATTTTGAATATTTTTCTGAACATAAATCTTGTGTGTGCGGTCTTGGCACAAAGTAATTTTCAGATGGGGGTCCACACTCCACAGCCAAATGCATATTAATTTCGGGAGCCGCCCTTGATATGAGAAAGGGTTCGATAGCCACTGGCTTAGACATCTGCAGAGAGGCAAGCTACTCCATTACTCCATGTCGCTGCCGGGCGGAAAACTCGTATCTCCAAATTTCAACTTTTTACGTTTTATTTTATCGTTAAATTAATGCCCTACTTCATCGGACAATCAGTGTCACACCAAAGTATTGAAAATAGCCGATCTACAAGCTCGAGCTTGTAGATCGGCTATTTTCACTATTCTCCTCTTTTTAAATAATAACAAAAAAGGAAAGTTTTTTTCTTTGCACATACGAGTTTTCCAGCCGATAGCGTCGTCTTGCTTTGATCCCCCCACCACTCCCCGCATATCGCCATGGAAACGTTACCTCTTCATCATCACAGCCCGCAAGTTCAGCAGTGACTGAGTACCCAGAATGCCCCTGGGCGGCGACTGACTGAGTGCCTGACCTTTTCGGTTTCAGCTCTTCGATTCCACTCCAAAGGATACGGAAGAACTGTGTGCGTGTGCGTGTGCGTGTGCGTGTGTGTGTGTGTGTGCGTGTGTGTGTGTGTGTGTGTGTGTGTGTGTGTGTGTGTGTGTGTGTGTGTGTGTTTGCGTGTGTCAGTGGTGGAAAAAGTACTTAAAAAAACGTAAAAAAAAAAAAAGTGGAAGTATCGTTACCACAGTGTAGAACTACTTTTGATTTGATTAGAAATTATACAAATCTGTTACCAGTGGTGGAACGAGTACTCAGATGTTTTACTTAAGTAAAAGCATCAATACCGCAATATAGAAATACTCTGTTACAAGTAAAAGTCTGGAATTCAAAATGTATTTGAGTAAAAGTATGAAAGTATTGGCATCGAAATATAATTAAAGTACCAAAAGTAAAAGTACAAATGTTTGGAAATAGCTTAGGTATAAGGCTAAAGTGGATTAATGTATGTTTTATAATATTATCATTTATACCTGTAACTAGATACTATTAACTAGTATCTAAAGTTTTCAAATAATTCTAGTGGAGTTAAAAGTACAATATTTGGATCTGAGATGTAGTGGAGTAAAAGTAAAAGTACTGAAAACTGGAAATACTCAAGTAAAGTACAAATACCTCAAAACTGTAATTAAGTAAATGCACTTAGTTACTTTACACCACTGTCTGTTACAAGTAACTAAAGTTTTCACTAATTGTAGTGGTTTGTGAAAAGCACAATATTTACATATTAGAGATGTAGTGAAGTAGTAGTAAAAGTATTTAAAAAAAAAGTGGAATTAGAGTTGTTGTGGTGCAGTAGTTGAGTATATAACTATTAACATTCCACCACAGTGTGTGTGTGTGTGTGTGTGTGTGTGTGTGTGTGTGTGTGTATGTGTGTGTGTGTGTGTGTGTGTGTGTGTGTGTGTGTGTGTGTGTGTGTGTGCGCGCGCGCGCGTGCGTAGGTACACGCCGCACGCACGTGCACACAGGAGACACTGTGAGTGTGACTGCGGGGCTGTGCTAGTGGAGATGAATTAACATCCTCTCCCTCTTTAAGATAACTGATTCTCTGGCTATGATTCGCCGACCTCTATAACTCAAGATCGGTCCGCTCGTTCCTTGGTATTTTTCGCCCATATTTTGCAAAGGCGGGCCATCAGCGGATCCGCCCGTTGTTCTATGAATCATGTGTGCGAAAATGTCAAGGCAGTCAGTCATGTCCAAGTGCTGCTCTCTCACTGAGCCAGAGGTAAGACGGAGTGGGAGCGCCGCCCTTAACAACTCTTTTCTTTGCTAATCTATCGACTGTAAGCGCCAAGTCGGCAGTCTCGCTTCACCACATAAAACTTGGGGTCTGCAGTTCCCGCGAGCACTTTCGCCCCGGCGTCCCGATTTTGGGGGCGCGAACATTTTCAGTTCTACGAGCTCACAATGCGCCGTGTGCGTTTCTGTGACTGTAGATTCTGTCACAGTTAATATTATTATTGTTTTTTTTTTATCTACTATCCCAGTGCGATTTTTTAACCTCACACCTTATGTACACAGGTATATCCAGTGGTGGAAAAAGTGCTATATTATTTTACTTGAGTAAAAGTACCAACACTGCAGTGTAGAAATGCTCTGTTAAAGTAAAAGTCCGGGAATCAAAATGGACTTGAGTAAAAGTATGAAAGTGTTGGCATCAAAATGTACTTAAAGTACCAAAAGTAAGTAAGTACAAAATGTTTGAAAATAGCAGATCTACAAGCTCACAACGCATCGCGACGCGTTGTGAGCGTATTTTCAAACAGCCTACGTATGAAATAGAGCTAAAGTGATTTATGTGTGTTTTATAAGATTATAAATTATAATTTATATTTAAGTAACTAGTAACTAAAGTTTTCAAATAATTGCAGTGGAGTAAAAGTACAATATTTGGGTCTGAGATGTAGTAGAGTAAATTGGAAATACTCAAGTTAAGTACAAATACTTCAAAGGTGTACTTAATCACAGTACTTAAGTAAATGTACGTAGTTACTTTAGACCACTGGGTATATCATGCCCTTTATGCATCTATTTCACACCGCTCACATTGATATCTGACCAGTTTGCTTTTTCTTCTCCGCAATTCTTGAAACTTCAAATGATTAATTTTGTTACGACAAATAATTTCACCCACATTTTTTGTTTGTCTTACACCTCGGCTACAGTATAAACCTGTGAACGTGGAAAACAAAGCTGAGCGGCGGCGCGTCGCGCGTGAGCTTGTAGACGGGCTATTCTCGCCCACGAGACGACGAGAGAATAAAAACAAGACCCAAGTGGTGGATTACGTCTGACCTCTGGCTGTCTGTGTGAGAGAGTATCACCCATGTAGCACGTGTTGGACTGAAGGTGAACGCAGCTCATGCCTGAACCCATGCAAACTGCCATATAATAATAATAATGCAGCATCCCACAAGCCAACAAAAAAATGTGCCAGAGAACAATATACATACTCTGGATAAAACGGCCACCATTAACCATGCAGAACCCGCGGCCCCCAACAGAAGAACGCCCGGCCCCCTCCCGAGAAAGAAGAGCCGGGCGTTTCTGGTTGAAGCCGCAGACCAGGGTAACACACACTTACCAGGGAACCTCTCTTGTAGTGACTATACCATGAGCCTGGGGTGTCTTTGGGCCATTTTGCCATTTTGCTCTGTAAAATAGTGAGAGTTGTTCAGGAGATGGGGGGGAAAGGGACAGGTAGGAAAGAGAGTTCGGGGCTTACCAGTTTACCACGTTTGAATTCACTGAACCAGGACCCAGGGAGCTCCTTTACCCAGGATGTGAGTCTAGCCTGGGGGGGAGGCACGGAGGCGACAGGGAGGAACAGAGACAAGCGGTTAAACTCTCAAATACCTGGAACGCGCCCGAGTCGCGTTAGATTTTAACCACTTTAACCATTATGTTATGCTTTAACTATTGAAAAATAGCAGATATACAAGCTCACAGCGCGGCACCGAGTGCCGCGCTGCGAGCTTGTGTAGATCTGCTATTTTTTGAAAAATCGTGAAAATGAGTGCAAGTCTTTGAATATCTTTGACCCGATCTTTGACCCGACTTCTAAATCCTTCCTCTAAATCATGCTGTAACTCAAACCTTTTCATGTCAAGGACCCCCGAAATTGCAGGCATTTGCCCGCGGACCCCCCATCTCAAAATATGTTAATTGCTCCAGTATATTCAAAGACTTGCAAAAAAAAAATCATGATTTTTCAAAAATAGCAGATCTACAAGCTCGCAGCGCGGCACTCGGTGCCGCGCTGTGAGCTTGTGTATCTGCTATTTTTCAATAGTTAAAGCAGTCAATAATCCTAGGCCTAAATGGGTTAAACAAGAAACAAACGCCCTCTGGTAAGAAGAACTGCTGTCGTCGCTGTCGGGCGGAAGCCTTGTACAGTTGTGTGTCACAAACACTGTTTTAGAAAAATGGAAGAAAAACCGTTCCAGTGTGTACTGTAGTTATCATTTAGTCAGCTCATGTTATTACTTGTTGTTGCTTAAAGGACAACTTTGTTTTTTTCACAACAAGGTTTCATATTTTAGATTGTAATTAGAGATGAGTGTTAAAATGTTTTAATTTACTGCTTTCTATTGTTTTAGTGATTTTAATGATGTTGATTTCAGTGGGTGGGGGCATGCGTACAAGTGGTTAAATATGTCTTTTTAGACACAATAAGCCCATTCCCAAGATGCACCGCAATCTTTCATGGGCAGATGTGGGCAAGTAATGTTACTGTAAACTAGTAGTAACGATATCGCCGGCTTATTGTGTCTAATAATACATACTGTATTTAGCCACTTGAAGGCATTCACTGTCAAGAATTATTGAATGCTTTAACTATTGAAAAATGGCAGATGTACAAGCTCACAGCGCGGCACCGAATGTCTCGCTGCGAGCTTGTAGATCTGCTATTTTTGAAAACGTCGTGAAAATGTTTGCAAATGTATTTTTAAAGCGAACGTTTGTAACTCAAATTTTGCTTCTGGGTGGTCCCTGGAACAATCAATCGATCAATATTTTGAGATGGGGGTCATTGGCCAAATACATATCATTTTAGGGGTCCTTCACATGAAACAGTTTGAGATCCACTAGAAACATTTCCAAAAACCTCGGAAGGATTCAAAAGACACTTAGAATCGGGTCAAAATTCACATTTTCACGATTTTTCATAGATAGCAGATCTACAAGCTCGCAGCATGGCACTCGGTGCCGCGCCGCAAGCTTGCAGATCTGCTATTTTTCAATAGTTAAAGCATAAAATAATAATACGCAATAATGCGTACCCAAACACCCCCTCGAAAAAACTATAAACAAAGAGATGAAACGTGGAGGTACAAGGTTTCCGCCCCGACAGCAACGATATTCCCTAGCAGCCTTTTATTTTTCTCCTTCTTCTTCTCCGTTTCCTTTTCTTTGTCCTTCAGGAAGTCTCCCAGTCCTGGAAAAGCATTTAGTTGTGAAGATCAAACAATCCGAGGCGGGATGGAAGGGCCTCGGTAAATCACTGCGTTTTGCAGCGTGTAAACATTGGCTCGCCGCTAATTGCTGTTGAAAATTTAATTAGCGCATTATGAATTCATTAAGATGCGATAGCCTTCGAAGTGGCTGCAGATATCAAAGCCTCGGCGCTTGGCTGTTGTGAGCATTAGGGCTGTGCAACAGAGGTAGGTAGAGTGCTGTGGCTATACAAACTGTACTCGATTAACCCTTAAGTTCTGTTCAGATTCACTACACCTTCGTTCTGTTCGGGTCATTTTGACCCGGGGGATATTTGGTTTAAAAAAAACAACACTAATATAAATTTTAACTTAACAGATCATCATGATACATTGACTTTGACTCAATACCAAACAATTCATATGATGTATATGGTAAATGTTTGCATTTCTGCTTTGCTATATCACATTAAACACTGAACGAGCTAGGCGTTTTTACTGATTTAGCTGGAATTCATGTAAAAAAACTACTTTTTTTAATACTGGGCAATATTGCTCATGCTTATAGGAAAAAATGAAAATCAGACAGGGGGGCTTCGGAAGGGGTTGTTAGAAGGGGGGGGGGGGGCTGTGTGTCTGTGTTTTGGCACAATACTGTGTATTTCTGTGCATAATTATGTGCTTCCGGGTCAAAATGACCCGAACAGCACTTAAGGTTCAAAAAATATGAGGGGGGTGTAGCATGGGTGTAGTGCAAAAATATTTTTTTTACACGTTCATCTCAGAAGAATCTTTAAGGCCAGTGAGTTTCAGGTGGAAAAAATTTAAACTTCTACCTTTTTTTTTCAAATGAAAATGTAAAACGGGTCAAAATGACCCGAACAGAACTTAAGGGTTAAGAGATTGTCACTTTTTAAAATATCGATGAAGAAATTGTTACTTTTAAAATAGTCGATCCGAATCATTAATTGAGTTAGAGTGATAAAGTATCTAGGGTAGGGATGGGACGATAAGCGATATTATCGTTTATCTTGATAAACGAAGATTGTGAAGATTTAAATTTATCGTGAATTCGTCCTCCATCATGCACTGGGATCAATTCACCTTTTATTTGCCGAGCTGCATATCCGGTACCATTTAAACCCTCTATTGGTAAAATGTACTTATAATATACATACTTGATAGTCTTTTTTCACTCTCTACCAAATATCTTTGCCAAAAAATACTGCCCTACAAAGGCAGAGTGCAGTAACTACGTTTTCGGACACACCGACTTATTTGTGTCGCCCAAAGGTCATAATTAGCCTTCATGATATTGGGGGATGAACAATTAGCTCAAGAACAGATATACAATCAGTGTAATATCACTTTTATGTTTTTATCTCATTTGGCTGATCAGCTGTAACACTTTTAAACCCATTTTTTGGTGAAATTCGAAAACGTAGTTACTGCACTCTGCCTTTGTAGTGTGCTCTGATCTAGAAGGCATTTGTAGAATAGGCCTCCGGTCTAAAATGGGTTTAGTAAAAATACAAATAAAAAAGTAACAAGCGTGTACAATAAGTACAAAATGTAACCAAAATGTAACCCATTCTACCCGCCTCTGCTGTGCAGCCATGGAGAGTTAACTTTCTTTTGTCGACCAGAATTGGACCGGCGGAACCCAACGGCCAGCCTCTGCCGTGATTATGATTGATCTCCTTGTATCATTATATGCCGCATGATCATTTGATTTGAGGCTGTCACCGCCAATGGCTTTTAATGAGTTAATTAATGTGAGGGCCAGAGATCACTTACTGACTGGGGGAGGAAAGAATGACATTAAACACACACACAGGACCTTGAGAATGACAATCACACGTTGAACAGAAAACTAGCACTGCACTGGTACTCAACATGGACCCTTTAAAGGACAACTCCTCCCTAAATCACTTCTAGGCTCATTTCCCCACTTATATTGATCCAACTGGGATCTGTCCATGGGGTCTATTAGGCAGAAATGCCTCTGTTGTCCAGTTTCCCCAGCAGAACCCAGCAGCTCTCAGAGCTTAGAGTGGAGCCTATGACAGCTATGACACTAATTGTTGTGGTCAAAAGTGATTTCTTTTTTCATGAATGTGTTACTAGTTGCCATTACAAACACATCAATTCCTTGGTTGTCCCACACAAGCCACCACAATCTCATAATAGTGGTGGCTGACCAACCGTACTGGCCAATCACAGGGCATCTTTTCCGGGACTTGGTAAAACATATAAAAGCATAACATCTGATTAGCAGAGTGTATGGCTTGTGTGGGACAATGATGACATGGATGTGTTTGTAATGATAATTAGTAACACATTCATGAAAAAAGAAATACAACACATAGTGTAAAAGCGATAGGCTTATAGGCTCCACTCTATGCTATGAGAGCTGCTGGGTTCTGCTGGGGAAACTGGACAACAGGGGCATTTCTGCCTAATAGACCCCACGGACAGTCATTTAGGATCAATATAAGTAGGAAAATGAGCCTAGAAGTGATTTAGAGTGGAGTTGTCCTTTAAGGCACTCTCTCAAAGTTAAATACAATATCATAGCAAACATTGGGACCGTGGCCTGAAGCGTTTCAAAATGGGGGTTCCTTGAAATCAAAGGAGCTGAGAATGACTTGCATAATTATGCATAATCATAGTGGTTATCTTTAAAGTGCAATGGCGCTTTGGTAGAGGCCTGGGTTGTGTTGATACCAATGCCACGATGTAACTGCAAATATTAGGGGGAGATATCTTCAATCAGATCCGGTCGTCGATTAGACATTGATATTCCAAAAATAGCCCCCTCTCATTGACTTTGACCATGCACGGTCAAACAGCTCTCAAAGTCACTCTTCTAACTGAAAACCTCTGCCAAGGTGTCATCGGCGCCCTGTAAAATACATTCCATAGCCCAGCCACAATTCATCCGCTTTTCTCTCTTTCAGTGTGTGTGTCAATAACAAACAATGTTTTTTTTTTATTAATGTTTCAGTTTGCGCGTGTGTGTGTGTGTGTGTGTGTGTGTGTGTGTGTGTGTGTGTGTGTGTGTGTGTGTGTGTGTGTGTGTGTGTGTGTGTGTGTGTGTGTGAGTGTGCACGGGCTCTCCCTATTTCTAACTACGTCGTAGCATACCGAAACATAGCTCATCTACGAGCTCACGAACACGACACGCTGTGAGCTGTTCTTTGGCTATTTTCAATGGCGTCCTAAAAATGCTCATGTCTTCGCGCGTACAGTAATACGCGTGTGTGCGCACGCGTTTGTATGTGTGTGAGGGGGAGCCGTGAATGTGCGCTTAATGACTGACGGCATGCGCTTCTCCCCTCCGCGTCCCCTCGCGAGCCAGAGTGGCACCGTCACTGGCAGCAGGCCTATAAAAAGCCCTGCTTCATTATTCTGAGCTTAAGCAAATGCTCCGTCCTCGAAGGCCCCCGGAGTGTGCCATCATTAAAGCGGCTGGTAGCGCCGGGGCCCGGCCCTTGCTACGATATTACAGATCCCAACCGACCTGTCAAACAGACAATGTTTCCATCTTTTTTTTTTAAAGTTTTTTATTTTTATTTTGTTCCGCTCCCCTACTCCTCCCCGGGCCACGCAAACTAACACGTTAACGAGCCAGCCGTGGCTTCTCAAGGTGGCTGTCACCTGACACCATCCTGCGCTGATAAAGCCCCGTCATCAGTCACCGATGACAGCCCGTACCTGAGGAGATGGATCGGGAGGGAGGGGGGGAGAGAGAGAAAAAAAACGGACACACCTCCACAATGTGGATGGACCGTGCGCGCTTCCCACTGTGGTTATTAGTGAGTGATTGACAAAAACCCAACCTATTAAGAGGATCCCCAGCTAATAAACCGTATTATGCCGTAATAGATTATGATTGCCCTCTATAACAAACGTTTAAAATAAAATAAAAACACCTCAGGTATTGCATTTAATTTAGAAATAGTCCATCTTTCACTCAATAGGGAAAACTCCCGTCGCGGGTTGATGATGTTATTTGGCGGATCGCGTTACCGCTGTGCTTGCGAGAGGCGGATCACCTTACCATCGTCACAAGTCGTCACTCGCCATTATGGCGTGCTACTTGTAGTTGTAGAGGGCAATTATGTACACATTGGCCGCCGTTTTCAGAGATAAGACGTCCCCAGACGTCTTATCTCTGGTTGGCAGTGGTTGCCATTCTTACCAGGTAAAAAGGTACCAAGTAAGGCTGGTTTTAAGCGCCAGGTGAGCGAAAACACTACATTTCCCATCAGGCTTAGCCGCCCGATCTGCTCGCATGCATATCCTGAATCAGATCACGTGCACAGCGCCCCGCTAATATCCACCATTTCCCAGCTCCATAGACATTGAATGTAAACAGGAGCTATGTTATTGACTGCTGACAGGCAGATTCGCTCGCGGTTGGAATTTTGCATCCCCACGCTAACGATCTCATGTGCGCCCGTCACGCACGCCGATGTTCGCGAGCACACGCGCCGGTAAGTTGAATGCATTTAAAGCTATACTGTGTAAGTTGCTCAACTAGTAGCGTCCGCGTCTTTCGGCCGTTTTTCGCCGCGGACCGGGCCTCACACCCCTGCGTCACCCCCGCGTCTGCCTCCACCTCGCCGAGATCTATCTTTGGAGGGGTCCCTGGTTCCTGTGCGTTCAGGCATTCCGGAGAAACGGAGTGTTTCACCCGAGTATAGATAGAGACACACGGGCACCTACAAATATGGCCGCCCTATTGTGATAGCTAGCGACCCCACTTCAAGATGCGCTGTGATTGGCCGGCAGTGTATAACCCTCGCTGTGATTGGCCGGTAGTGTATGATGACGTCATTTTGCCGGGAAATCCCGCCCCTGTCACTGCTAGTAGAAAATATATAAAGAGAAGGCTTCAGAAGCTGAAAATAACGGAGTGGGTGTTCTAAAACTTTAGCGATTTAAGAGTTAGGACAATTTTAAGATTTGTTTTATAAAAAAAGTTACATGGTATAACTTTAATACTGGCGTCCAATGTATTAAGGCATACAATGCTTAATAGCCTGGGATCCTTTTAAAAGTCCAGATTTTGGGTAAAACAGCGAGGAGCTGGAGAAGAGACCAGAGTTGTCCCTCCCGGGGACAGACAGCAGGGCTTCATCCATCATCCTACATCTCGCTGATTACGCCACCGTTGGTGATCATCATGGAAGGACGCTAATTATGTGGAGTTACTATGGCAAATACCACCGTCTCCAGGGGAAGGGCTCATTAACATGCATGGCGAGCTATTAGGCCTTATAGATGTTAAGAAAGGAAGAAAATAGTATATCGTCACTGTCGGGCAGAAACCTCGGATCTCCAAGTTTCAAATGTGTATGTTTTTTTCGTCAATTAAAGCCCTGCTTCGTCATACAAAAGTGTTGCACAAAAGTAGCGAGAATAGCCGATCTACAAGCACACAACGCCTCGCGGCGCGAGGCGTTGTGTGCTTGTAGGTCGGCTATTTTCTCTATCTATACTATAATTTTGCGAATGTCTGAGTGAGTGTCTGTCTGAAACAGCGTTTCTCCTCAGTGGCTGGAGGGGGGGGGGGGGGGGGGGGGGGGGACAGTATCTCTGTAGCCATTAAACGAAACGGGTTTCTTACATTGATGCTCCTACATCATGCAAGCACCAGTTAAAGTTACTTTCCATCCCTCGTATACTGTGTGCTCTGTGCACATCCCATAACCCACACACTGCACATCATTTTGGAGCTCATATCTTTGAACGGGTAAGGGCTAGTCTTAAATCGTTTTTTAAAATAATAACCAGAAAAAGGAAGGTTTTGGACATACAAGGTTTCCGCCCGACAACGACAAAATCCACTCAAATAGATTATGCGGTTGTTCAACTTTAAACGAACCGGAACGCTGCGGCCTACACAGGTAAACCTATTAGTGTTAATTTGCATACTCTTTATACTCTTTTTACTTTTGTGTGTACGAGATTTGTTTCGTTCGGTGTGCGTGGGTACGTGCGCGCGACTGTGTGTGCCAGTGTGCGCGCGTGCGACTGTGCGTGTGTGTGTGTGTGTGTGTGTGTGTGTGTGTGTGTGTGTGTGTGTGTGTGTGTGTGTGTGTGTGTGTGTGTGTGTGTGTGTGTGTTGCGTGTGCGTGCGTGCCTGTGTGTGTGTGTGTGCGTGCGTGCGTGCGTGCGTGCGTGCGTGCGTGCGTGCGTGCGTGTGTGTGTGTGTGTGTGTGTGTGTGTGTGTTGCGTGTGCGTGCGTGCCTGTGTGTGTGTGTGTGTGTGTGTGTGTGTGTGCGTGCGTGTGTGTGTGTGTGTGTGTGTGCGTGCGTGTGTGTGTGTGTGTGAGTGTTCCCACTTACCCCTTCAGATTTCTTGTCAGGGTAGATGCAGCTCTCTCCTCCCGCTGTGAAATTGCAGTAGACCTTGAAGGAGTCCCGAGAACAGCCCTGGTTGGGATCAATCCAGTACTCACCTGTGTGTGAGAGAGAGATAAAGAGAGAGAGAGAGAGAGATAGAGAGAGAGATAGAGCGAGAGAGAGAGAGAGAGAGAGAGAGAGAGAGAGAGAGAGAGAGAGAGAGAGAGAGACGTAAAATACCTGACATTGGTACACAATTTTGTTGTGAAACCGATGAATGTTAACCGATTTAGGCCTAGACTTATTGAATGCTTTAACTATTGAAAAATAGCAGATACACAAGCTCTGCGAGCTTGTATATCTGCTATTTTTGCATCTCTCCACTCCGACATGTCTCCTTTCCGACATGTCTCCATTCCGACACTAACCCTATCTCTAACCCTAACCCTAAACCTAACCCCTATGGGAGTGTCGCCACTCTGACAATAAGAAATCAATGGCGACATGTCGGAATGGAGAGAGCCTCCCTCTTTGAATACATATATTTTTTAAAGGGAACATTAATTTTGTAACTCAAATGTTTTGCTTCTGGGGGGTCCCTGATACAATGTTTGGAGATGGGGGTCCGTGGCCAAATACATATCATTTTGGGGGTCCTTCACATGAAAATGTTTGAGCACCGCCGACTAGAAGGATTCAGAAGACACTTCGGGTCAAAATATTCAAAGAATTGCACACATTTTCATCTTGTCTGCGTATCTCTGTCTGTACGTCACGCCTGACACTGTGGTATGACACATCACTGTGACATCACAGGCGACATCACCTACAGTATGTAAAAGTCCATATATGGGTATTCCCAGAATCCCTTTTATGCCCATATATGAAGATCCCGGATGTCATCGATATACATCACTGGCCAGATGCCCAAGACATGGCCCATATATGTGTGGCTGGTTCAGATAGGGCTCTCCATGTATGGGCATAAAAGGGATTGTATGTTGTGTTGTGATGTCATGGCAACCACTCTAACAGTATAACTTTTATGCCCATATATGGAGATCCCTGATGTCATCAATATTAAGCCCATATCTAACAGGACTTCATATGGGAATGCCCATATATGGAGGAAGATAGCCCATATCAGTGTGGCTGGTTCAGACAGGGATCTCCATGTATGGGCATAAAAGGGATGTACCATATATATAGTACATGGATCTCCATACAGTATATGGGTACCAGGGGTCTCCATATATGGGTAACTGGTCCGATATACATAACTGGCCTAAAGGCCAAGAATTGCCCTTTAGGGCGAGGTCGCAAGTCGCCCTGAGGCGTCTTACCAGTATGTATTTATTTGTGAATACATTTTCTCCATTGACTTGAATGGGAAAATGCAAAAATTTGACTTTTCCCAAACATGGAGATGACTGACTTCATAGATGTCTGACGTCATAGAACACATAAGTCTGACACAGTACATCCATGTATGGGCATTCCAAGATATGGGCTTAATATTGATGACATCAGGAATCTCCATATATGGGCATAAAAGGAACAAGGACAGAATGGTTATTACCGCTCAAATAAGGACTGAAAGATACAGAGATATCCATATGGGCATGAAAGGGACACATGGTAAGATGGAATACATTTTCCAGCGGATTACACGTGACTCGCGTCAAGGCAACCACACTAGCAATTTCCCGGGATTGCATATCTTTCCAGTTTGAGAGTTTTCCATTTATTTTTTTTATTTTTTATGGACTAATATGAAAAATTGGTTCTCACCCGGAACAGACTGTGTCAATCTACTTGCAATATTTGTGCAATACTTGTGAAATACAGTGCAATATGTATTGTTATTCTGTGGTGCAATAAGTGGGGATTTAAATGTTCATGCACATTTCACAATAACGCATTGTGAGCTTGTAGATCGGCCATTTTCAAATGGACAAAATGTATATCGGGCTGAAGTGGGAAATGTACTGTATGTTTTGTAATAATAATAATTCAAATCTAAAAAGTAACTTGTAACTCAAGTTTCCAAATAATTGTAGCGGAGCAAAAGTACAATATTTGCCTCTGGGATGTGGTGGAGTAGAAGGTAAAAGTACTGGAAATTGGAAATACTCAAGTATGCCTCAAAACTGTACAGTACTTTAGTAAATGTACTTAATTACTTTATACCACTGCCAGTGACAGTGTGTACACAGGGGTGTCGCACCAAATTCTGGGCCCTGCGGGCCCCCCATGAATGTTCTTCATAGGGGGAGGAGGGGGTTTAACCCATTTAGACTGGGAACGCATTATTGCACGTTATTTTGTGCTTTAACTACTGACAAATAGCAGATCCACAAGCTCACAGCACGGCACTACTATTTTTGAAAAATCGTGAACATTTGTGCAAGTCTTTGAATATTTCAAATCCTTCATACATCCTTCGTGACGCGTTGTGAGCTTGTAGATCAGCTATTTTTGGTGAACCTTCCCCCCCAGGAATAGGCATGCTGGGGTTCAAGTGGTTAAACGTCAACGTTATTTTCAATCAGCTCTGATGGAAACGGATATTTCTCCAATAGGATGTAAGATTCTAAACATTAACATTGTAACTCAGGGGTGCCGTGGATGAAAAAGTTATTTACAGGGGTGCCCTGAGTCAAAAATCAAACCTCGGTTCGAAGTGAGGCTGTGAATTTTTATTCTATGTGTACTAGAGCTTTGAAATCAGTGTTCCAGATCTATACATTCTGTGTTCTAGATCTATACTTTCTATGTGCTTTAGTTCTATAGTTTTATGAATTCTGAATGAATGAATGATTTTGTCTGGAGGGCCAAATTGTCATGTGAAGCTTGACCAATCCTCAATTCTGCATGCACGGGACATGTACGGGACAGACATTGTCACTCCTTGAGAATCTATGGAAATCCTCAAAAAAACAGGTACCGGACAGACAAAGCCACTCCTTGGAAGCGGCTTTCACCGCTTCAAAAAAGTTTGAAAACCCCTGCTCTATGGTGTGCAGTGTGCAGTGTGCACCCACCGTCGGGGAAGTCGGGGTGGCAGAGGTTGAGGTCCTTGCAGGTGCGCGCGGGGTTGGCCTGCGTGCCCAGCGGGTGCTTCATCTGCTCGATCTCCAGCTTCAGGGAGTTGAGCGAGCCGAAGATCTCCTCCATGCCGTCGTCGTAGTCCTTGTAGTTGGCGTCCATGCCCGCCGCGTCCATCATCTGGCTGCCGTCGATGCGCCCGCCGCCCACGGCGCCGTCGGCCTGCCGCCTCGTCCGGCCCTTCATGGGCGCCTGCATGGGCAGCGGGTGGATGACGTCGCCGGGAGGGCCCTGTTTGTCGTCGGCGGCGAGAGAGACGGGAGAGGGACTCGTTTTAGATTTCAGACGCGTCGGCGATGTCACGATTATGACATTTTACATGACGATTAAATGTCACTCAAATAATTGCGATGAACGATTTAATTGTGTTTTCGTTGTTGACGATTACATTTCTTTTTGGTTGGTAGCTTTTGAAGTTGTACTTGGCAGATCTGAGTATGACACATAACCTAAATATACAAAGAAATGACTGACATATTTGACAACAATATACTTAAACAAAAATAACATTGAAATTGGAAATAGACGATCTACAAGATCTCATGGCGATGCGTTGAGCTTGTAGACCTGCTATTTCCACTATTTTTGAAAATGTTTTAAAATATATGAAACATTTTCAACATGGAAACGATCATGGCGATTATGACAAAATAACTGCAATTGTGTCAAATAATAGCGATTAGACGATTATGTAATAATTGTGACAGGCCTACAGACACGTCGAACCTGGCGTTGATTTTGTCGCCTGAAGGGGAACACATAACGGCTGAAGGGGAACACATAACGGCTGAAGGGGAACACATAACGGCTGAAGGGGAACACATAACGGCTGAAGGGGAACACATAACGGCTGCTTGCAGGCATCTGACACCGCCAGTGTGGGTATGTTCATTGATATTGTTTTGACGCACGACGTCCACAGCCGGGGTGTGTACCCGTTTAGACTAGGCGAAAAGTTACCGGCGACAACCTTTTTTCACTGACTGATGAAAACTAAATCAAAACAAAGCTATGGTGACTACAAATGCATTTTTTGTCGTCAAAATCAACTGCAGATTTAGTCGAACGAAATCTTGTGATATTTAGACTAAACCTAAATGAAATTGCATTTCAAAGGTCTATGACTAAAACTAAATCAAAATGTGCTCTCAAAACCAACACGACGTCAACTTACAGGAGGACCAGGGGCTCCGGGAACACCAGTTTCTCCCTTTGGACCAGTTTGACCCTGAGCAGGACAGAATGAAATAGATTTAATTTCATGAAATGCACATAACGTTATATACAGTAAAATCCCACAATGTTACTTGTTTCTGTCATCGTCTGCGATCTTCAGGACAACTTACCGACGAGCCCTTAGCTCCTTTGGGACCAGGGGGACCCTGCAACAAAAATAACAATGGCATGATTATTGTCTCACATTCACGCACACACACAGGACATACCGTTACACCAGAGAAGAATAAATAGTCTTACAGGTAATCCTGGAGGTCCGATGGGACCCAGGGGTCCTGACGGGCCGGCGATACCCTGGAGAGAAACATGACAGCATGGTGAGCATTGGTATGGTGGCCGAAAACAAATGTATGTATAAACGTACTGTATATATATATATATATATATATATATATTAGGGCTGGGATGCGATTAAAATGTTTAATCTAATTAATTACAGGCTCTGTGATTAATTAATCGCAATTAATCGCATTTTAAACGCACATCGATAATTGACCTGAGAAGCTTTTTTTTTTTCAAGTAAAACACATTTTGTTGTACGAGTGAATCAACGTGTGAGTTTTTTAAATCTAAATTTTGCTTCCACTGGGCCAAGCAAAACGCTCTGATCGGCTACTTCTCCCTTTGCGTTTGTTGTCTCTTCTTGGTTGGTGATGGTCTATGATCGGTATGCCCGAAACTGAAGGTTCTGTGGTGCAAAAACTAAGTGCGATTAAAATGAGTTAATTTTTTTAATCGCGTTAATTTTCTGTAATTAATTAATCGCAAATTAATCAGTTAAAGTCCCAGCCTTAGTATTTATATATATGTATGTATATATATATATATATATATATATATATATATATATATATATATATATATAGAGCACTGTCTACACGTCTGTCCATTCCTTTGACAATGTTCTATGGGCTGGGTGACAGCTAGCCTAGCATAGCTAGACTCTATCCACGCATGTTAACACAAGGGAGAAATAGCACGTGTCAACTACCGAGAATGGTGAGAATTGGCATGGTGGCCCAAAACAAGTATTATCATTTTCTGGACTTTTTGGGATACTTGGCATCTTTTTGTGTTATCCTTTTAGAATTATTGTATGGCATCTTTATTCGACGTTACAAACGGGAAGTTGACAAAGACTTGAATGTTCAGGACTGCTGTCTTCAAGTACAGTATATAGGCCATCTACAAGCTCATTCCTGTGAGTCTGGTATTCTCCTTTAACACATTTAATGCCATTTGTGGCTATTTTTTGTGGTTTTTCAAAACCACAAGAGATCGCTGTCTACACGTCTGTCCATTCCTTTGACAATGTTCTATGGGCTGGGTGACAGCTAGCCTAGCATAGCTAAACTCTATCCACGCATGTTAACACCAGGGAGAAATGGCACGCATCAACTACTTTCGCGTTGGGCGCTCCGTGCACGCGATCCGTGCATGTGCTTGTAACGATTATCTTTTTTTCAGAATGAAGCTGCGACTTAAGGCTGAAGAGATATAAGTGTTTATGTTTATAATACAATCTATATCAACAAAGTTATAGTAACACAGGCGACCCGGAACCGATCGTGCACTTCCGGTTACGTTTCAACCACTATGATCCACCGCTGGACGCAAACATAGGTTACAAACGAAACCCCGGTTTCATGATTCGGGCAAAAATTATGTTTTTTTTTGTTGTTTTATGAAAAGTGATGTTCTACGTCGCTGGCATAAATGCCTAATTAATGACTCTCGCCAATCTACGTCTGGTGCATTAAAAGAGTTAACAGAGTTAAGGACACAGAGTTAAGGGGGGGGGGGACACACATCCGTGAACTCACATTGTCTCCTTTGAGTCCATTTTGTCCCGGGGGACCGGGGAGACCCCTGTCGCCTTTCTCTCCCTGTTCGCCTGGTGGTCCGATGAGACCGATGAGACCGGGGTGGCCCTGGGAGCGGTGAGACAAAGACAATGGTTACTTGAGTAAAAGTATCAACACTGCAACGCAGAAATGCTCCGTTACATGTAAAAGTTCGGAATTCACCCTTTACTTGAGTAAAAGTACAAAATTGGTCTGAAAATGTACTTAGCAAGTGCCAAAAAGCAGAATGTACTCATTATGCAGCATTTTTCAAGTGTATAAAATGTATACAAATCTTTTGAAATAGCAGTTCTACAAGTTCACAATGCACATTGTGAGCTTGTAGATCGGCTATTTTCAAATGGCTGCTGCTGAAGTGGTTAACGTATGCTTTGTAATAATCAATAATAAGTTTGGAGTAAAAGTATATTAATATTTTCCTCTGAGATGTAGTGGAGTAGCAGTAAAAAAAAAAGTACTGGAAATGGGAAATACAAAGTAAAAATACCTCAAAATTGTACATAGGTATGGTACTCGAGTAAATGTACTTAGTTACTTTACACCACTGACCGTCAATACAGCCATCACATCTCACATTAGCCCAGCAGTCCTCCCTCTTATTACGAGGACATGCCGGCAAACTAATTATACAACAAATTGGTGGCTAAGCAGAGCCATTAGTCACCTGTATTCATGTCTTGTAAACGTGTGAAAAAGAAAAAAAAAAGTTTGACTACTTCCCAATTAATTTATTTGCCGAGGCGCGGGATTATATTTTTTGTATTCAACTTTATCTGTAAGGGAACATGCACAGTGTTCAACATAAACATGTTGTTCTGTGTGTAATACATATTTTTCATATATTATTTTTTATATTTTACTCCTTTTTTAATCAGTTTCCTCTTTAGTTTAATTTTGCTACTGTGTGTAGTGTCTATTTGAAATGTTTGTGCCGGCAAATATTTCAAATTAAACTGTGAATTTGGGGTTGCCTCGTTCACATAGTAGGTTCATGCTTTTATTTTTGCGTACTAACAGTCACAATTAAAACAGCTCACCTTTTCTCCCTTGATACCTGAGTCTCCCTTCAAACCGGGTAATCCTGGTGGTCCCTGTGAGATCACAGTGAGGAGAAGGTTAACAGAGAGACACAGAAAGAGAGATGTTTTCTAAAATAGCAGAATATGGCAGATCCAGCTTATAGATCTGCTATTTTTCTTGGCGTGACACATTTGTACAACGAAGGGCATTAAAGGTAGGGTAAGTGATTTCATTTAAGTTTTGTTTTCATGTAGGTGACAGGCCTTCCTCCAATCATAGTCAAGTGGGGGCGGGCCTAGGTGCGCATAAGGCCCGCCCCCACTCGACTGGCTTGGCTTTAATGTCATTGCAGTTACATACCAGTGTTCATTTTTACAGCCATTAGTCTTAGACTTAGATTTAGTCTTTTGAATAACACAAATAATAGTCTTAGTCTAGTCTAGTCTTATCGACAAAATATAAAAATCTTGTAGTCTTTTAGTCGACAAAATGAACACTGATGGAGATACAAGGTCTTCCCGCCGTACGGCGATGATAACAGCAGAGAGAGAGAGAGAGAGAAAGAGAGAGAGAGAGAGAGAGAAAGGAGAAGAGCGTTGGTATTTTGTACTCACCATGGGTCCTGGGGGTCCATCTGGGCCCGGTGAACCGGGCAGCCCTTGCTCTCCCTGCACACAAATAGCAATCAGATCATGTTTTCACCTCGTCTCCCTCATGGATGCTAGACTCTGCGTTAGAACATGCTCTGTCCTTTTATTGCAACACTTCACCTTCATGCTGCGCGATAGCGCGCCCGCTCCGTCACCTGTAACCGGATTAGCTTTCCTCGCGGGACCGCGCTACGCGACGCTACGGAGGTACAACATAATATATACTTACGACGGGACCGGGGATGCCCCGCAGCCCTTCAGATCCTTGCTTGCCGGGTGATCCCTGGGGGCCGACGGGACCCGTCTTCCCTTGGGGGCCTTCCATACCGGGCTCTCCCTTTTTTTGAGCAGAAAGCACAGAGAGAGAGAGAGAAACGTATAAACGAATCTTTGTGGCTTCTGTTTACAAAACACCGGAGACAACTACTAACTATAACTACTATTACATTTTAACAGCGATTCGATACATATCACAATACATTGTTGACGATGCGATACATGGACGGTATTGGTTCATTCATGGTGATACGATACGATTCGATTCAATGATTTAAAATTGATATTGTAACTATTTAGCAAAGACATTGAATCTGTGTGAATTTTTAAGTTAAAAACGATATTTCGATACAGTTACTATATCGTTACACCCCTCGAGACATATATTGTCACTGTCGGGCAGAAACCTCGTAACTCCAAGTCATTTATTTCGTAAAGTAAAGCCCTGCTTCATCGTAGAAGATCTGTCGCACAAAACCAGTGAAAACTAGCTTAGATCGTTTTTAAAATGATAAATGCGAAACGAACACTTTTGGACATACAAGGTTTTCACCCGACTGACAACGACGATCTGCATAAGACCACTGGTTGTGGGTCGCGGACAAAATTTGTATGGGTCCCTTCCTTTTTTTGTTTCCAACATTTCGGTTAAATGATTATTATTTCAGAAAATGTTCAAAAAAACATTACCAAATTTTTTTTTTTCATGAATTGAAAAAAACGAATGCAATATTTTTTTTTCAGTAATTACATGGAGAAATCAAAGATCTAAGAATGCCATAAATTAGAAAAAAAAACTATGTTTGAATAGTAGTGAAAAGAGCTGATCTACAAGCTCGCAACGTGGCGCGAAGCGACATGTTGCAAGCTTGTATATCTGCTATTTGCACTCTTAATCTCTCTTTCGGGTCTCGACCCGAAAAGCTTTGGTAAAAACACGGGTACAGAGATGAGAATGTGCTGGCGCCACAGCTGTGAGCGTTTCCTACTTTGGTTCCCTTTTCTCCTAGTCTTCCCTCGGGTCCCGCGACTCCAGGGGGTCCCTGGGAAAGAGCAGGGGGAGACAGAAGTGAACACACAGCGTATCCAGGAAGTAAACATTAGCATTTGGAAGCTGTTAATATTTCATAGTATAAAAGTGAAAAAACTAGGATTGCACGCAGGCATTACTTACTCTCTTTCCTGGTGGGCCGGATGGACCGGACTCTCCGGTGGGTCCAGGTGAACCCTGTTGCGAAGGTGAAAGGGACATTTCATTGTACGTTCAAGTACATTTAGCCAGGGGAGTCTCCCAAGGCTCAATACTAGGCCCGTTCCAGTTTTAGCGTTACACTAAATGTCTTTGGCAAAGATGGCCGACCTGCAAGCTCTCAACGTGTCATGTTGCGAGCTTGTACGTCGGCTATTTCCACCGAATGTTCGCCTCCCAGAGAAGGGACGGATTCAAGTCCTTAAAGCAATTGTGACCTGCTGTTTTTACCAGCATGTTTTACCTTAAAACGCGTATTAAAATGTTTAAACTGAAAACTGGTAGCTAGGTTTCTTTCTCTCTGTGTTCTGTTGCATTTTGATTTAGTTCAGGGACTTTCCTGTTAATCGTCACCTCTTTTGGAACGCAACAACCAAAGTGTTCAATGGTAAATGGTAGAACAATACAAACACAAGGTGATACAACGACACCCTCCCCTGGACGATGACAAGTTCGTCCAGAGGCCAATTAACTCACTTTTCTGAACCTAAAACTACAGATTAAAGAAAAACCACTGAGTGTTTAAAAAAAATGTTTAAATGTGTTTTCTTTTGTGTGTGTGTGTGTGTAATTGAAGCCAAGAAACATGAAAAAAGCCATAGACCAGGCCTTTAAGGCCCTGTCTGAGTACATTACTGATTTAAGTACAGTAAAGAATTTATGATAATATATAAAAAAAGATAAAAGTTAAACTCACAGCTTGACCGGCCTCTCCGTCATCTCCCTTGTCACCGGGCACTCCGTCTAAACCCTGCGTGAAGAAGGAACGAGGATGTGGTGATGTTGCAACAACCTCTTCATTAACATTCAAATCCTCAAATAATAATGCAAAATGTAAGGGATTTTTCTTTTATTACTTACAGCCTGACCGGGCTCTCCGGGGGGTCCAGGATCACCAGGGAAGCCACTTGGACCCTGGAAATCCACAGTATGTGTTGCATTAGGCAAGGACGAAAGCATGGAAGGCACAGCACCAACACAGTAGCCCTATTTAACACTTAGCTGCATCATTACTGTATGCTTTGTGAGCTGGTAGGTAAGCAATTTTCTCTATTTTCACATTATTTACTATTTAGTCAGGAACACTCCCGTCTAAGTAGAGTAACCATTTAGAATGGAATACAGTTAATCTTGGCGTTAAAGGGCTCCACGTTCGGAGATGTTCCCTGAATTTTGTGCATGCTTTCTGAGCATGCTAAGCAAAATCAGGGAACGCAAACAATACCCCCCATAGGGATACAATAGCAGAACAATAGCAATACATTGACATGTAACTTAGTCAAATCACAGTATTTGAGCTTAACCACATTGACATGTAACTTAATCAAACAATCACAGGCATTTGAGCTTAGCCAGACTGATGCAAAGGTGGAGGCTGGGGTGGAGGAGGCAGCTAGCAGCGAATGATTCCCGAAGCTTCAGAACCAAGCATAGGTAGAGAAAGCAAGCCATATTTAAAGGAGTCTTCTCTACTGATTGAGAGCTTTGATTGGAGTATGACAGTCATGTGACGTAATGACCAGCAGATATGATAATGAGGAATGAGAACAGAGCTGACCGACAGCTGACTACAGCTGGGTGGGACGACTCCTGTGTCCTGCATAAACTAACGCTGACGCTTCATTTATACAACACTAATTTTAAACATTACTAGATGAATGCCTGATCTGTTTATGTCTATTAACCCCTATAGGCTAGGTTGACCGGGGTCCATCAGGGCTCTGTACTCGATCCAATCCTTTTTTCTCCCCCCCTCTACACAAAATCTCTTCACCCCCAGAATAGGGGGGAGAACCCATCGCAAACTCCATTAAAACAACAGCGGGCGGAAATCGGGAGCTTGAGGACTTACGGGACTGCCTTTGGGACCGTCATCTCCGGGTGGACCCTTGGGCCCGGGGGGGCCGGCAGAGCCGGCGGGACCGGCCTCTCCCTTCTCTCCTCGCTCTCCTCGTGCACCCTGGTGACGGCAACACAAGCCATGGTTATTAGCATAGTCGCGTTCAAAGGCAACGGGGCCTTTGTGCGCGAGGGGGATTATTATTCATATTTACATAAGCACGTCTGAAAACAAAATGTCAACGGGACAAACAGCACGGCGGATTATTATGAGAGACGGAGAAAAGGCTGGTGTGGTAATATTCTTTTGTCATTCAAATTAATTCTGTGCTTTGCTCTGATGACTGGCAGGTGGTTGTCGTTCAGTGATGGTTACTGTCGCCGCACTTCCACTTCTTATAGTCTATGTAATATTGTTTTATACAGGGACGTGCAGAGAATGTTAGAGAGGCAGGGGCTGACATTTCTAAAGGGGCCTTTTGGTGAAACTATCTTGATACCATACTGAACTAAGAATAATCAAGTCAATACTGGAGATGTGGCGTAACGGCATGGATTTCTACACAGAGACGGCATTTCTTTCAAAATAAGATGCTGCATTCAAGTTCAGGAGAGTTTGGACAAGGCAATTCTCTTGAATGCCTTCCATGCCATACCTGGCATGGAAAGGGGGGCATTTGCATTTCTTTCACCATAGTAAAAACTACATTAATGGTCAGGGCACTTTTTACAGACTGGTAAAAGGGCAGGGGCTCAAGCCCCCTTTGATGTCTATGTGTGCACATGATTTTATAGACTCTTGACTCTTTTCACCGCATCAAGCTAGCGGTCTACAACAGAGTCCGTCTGTGTGTCCAGAACTGATCGCACAAACCGATCAGCGGCAACATTCATTATTTAAATTTCAATATTCGAGACGACCGACCGTCACGGGATGGTCACGTGGCGTCCGAGGATCCACATTGGGAGCCACGTGGGTTCCTATGCAGGATCCCGTGAGATCCACTGTAATAACGCCCCAGTTTGTTGGCCGACTGCGCTGTAAAAATAGCGGTTCTGTTCTGACAGATAGAGATCACTCACCGGCGGGCCAAGTTCTCCCTGAAGACCCGGCTCTCCTGTCTCACCCGAGTCTCCCTGGAGAGAGAGAGAGAGAGAGAGAGAGAGAGAGAGAGAGAGAGAGAGAGAGAGAGAGAGAGAGAGAGAGAGAGAGAGAGAGAGAGGGAGAGAGAGAGAGAGAGAGAGAGAGAGAGAGAGAGAGAGGTACATTAAATATATGAGATGCCGTATAGTATATCACACAGCTTATTTGATGATCTAACAACATTTAACCCATTTAGGCCTAGAATTATTGAATGCTTATACCAGTGAAAAATAGCAGATATACAAGCTCACAGCGCGGCACCGAGTGCCGCGCTGCGAGCTTGTAGATCTGCTATTTTTTTTAAAGTCGTGAAAATGTGTCCAAATCTTTGAATATGTGTATCTTCAAAGTGAACGTTTGTAACTCAAATTTTGCTTCTGGGTGGTCCCTGGAACTAAATATTTTGAGATGGTGGTCCGTGGCCAAATAAATATCATTTTGCGGGTCCTTCACATGAAAAGGTTTGAGAACCACTGACATGGTAGTCTCTCAAGAACAGACTAACTGAGCTCCAGTGAAGTGAAAAGGACCTTTTCTTTGCCAATGGCTGGCCAGATTGCTGACATAGAAACATAGGGTTTTAAAAAAATCTTAGAAGCATTCAAAAGACACTTGTAGAATCGGGTCAAAATTCAAATTTTCACGATTTTTCAAAAATGGCAGATCTACAAGCTCGCAGCGCGGCACTCGGTGCCGCGCTGTGAGCTTGTATATCTGCTGTTTTTCAATAGTTAAAGCATAAAATAATGATACACAATAATACCCGTTCTAAATGGGTTTAAAAAAAAAAGACATCTCCTCATATTATATTACAGCAGCCAGCACTGTCCCAGACAGTGTCCTGGGTCACCCGGGGGACAGAAAGAGATGACAGCACACATTTCAATCCATCAGGTGCAAGCCAGATAGGGTGGCTGGGGGCAGGAGCTGTCTGTGTTAGAGATGGGATTTATGGCTCTTTGAAGTGAGCCGGATCTCTGGGATCCATTCCTTTCAAAGAGCCGTTCAAAAGACTTCAACCCTATATACATTTATTTCGGACGTACTGTATATACTAGGTACGGTACATACCTGCCATTTGAAAATAGCTGATCTACAAGCTTGTAGATCTGCTATTTTCAAAAAGATTTTTCTACATTTTTATTCATTTGAAAACCTGTGAAACAGGACATTCTGCATAATGAGTACTTTATAACAGTAAGACTGCCTAAATTGGGAGATAAGCGACCGTCAGGTCGCATACACTAGAAGGCAATGGTAGCCAATCAGGAGGGAATATGGGAAATGGGACAGATCCATGTTGATGACATGACGTTAGAGATACTGTGTACCACTTTGTGTGATTTTAGGGCAAAATCTGTAGAAGCAGTGTCCAAAAATGTGTTTTTCAAAAATCGTCCAGATGGTGGCGCTAAATGGGACATTTGATATCAATACTTTTGTACTTTTACTCAAGTATATTAACATTCCAAACTTCTACTTGATTACAGTATTGATATTTTTAATTAAGTAAAGAGTACTTTTCCCACCACTGTTCATTTAGACAGAAACGGCTCCCTACTGTGAACCGGATCCCATCGTTCATTTCAAAGAGCCGTTCAAAAGACTTGATTCGTTCGCGAACGTCCCACCTCTAGTCTGCGTTGACCCCGGGGTTGTCCATGGACTCTGGGCCCATATATCTCTGCCTCCTCCCCCTTGTCTTATTAGACCATGGCCCTGTGGGCTCGCCTGTACGCAGTGTGTGCTCTCGTTGATCACTGTCACATACTGCACCGTACCGTACGCCTGTACCCAGGGGCGTCACACAAGGGGGGGGGGAAGTGGGACTGAGTAACTAGGGCCCAAGGTGGAGGGGGGCTTTCGTTATTTTATGCTTTAGCTATTGAAAAATAGCAGATCTACAAGCTCACAGCGCGGCACCGAGTGCCGCGCTGCGAGCTTGTAGATCTGCTATTTTGAAAAGTCGTGAAAATGTGTGCAAATCTGAATAAATGTGTTTTTTAAGCAAACATTTGTAACTCAAATTTTGCTTCTGGGGATCCCTGGAACTAAATATTTTGAGATGGGGGTCATGTAATTTTGGGGGTCCTTCACGTGAAAAGGTTTGAGCACCACTGACATAGAAACATAGGTTTTTAAAAAAACGGATTTGAGAGGAAGGATTTTCAAGGATATGAAGAACATTAGGGGCCCACAGTGAATCCTTGTACCCAGGGCCCAGAATGTGGTGCGACACCCCTGCCTGTACCGTGTCTGCTGGGAGGCTCTATAGATCATAGATATGCAGTCTGCCTCGCGAGACAAAATGTTAGCCTTACACTAGCGGTTCACAAGAGCAGAGCCCAGGATTACAGGTTAGGTAAATGGCACTGGGTGAAAAAAATGGGTTACAAAAATCGTGGGATAAAAAAAAAAAAAAAAAAAAAAAAGCACATCCAAAGAGGGCTGATTAAAAAGGCTGAGAATCACTGGCCTAACGGGCTGTCAACGAGACAGGACAGCACTGGGAGCAGGAGTTCAGCCTCGAGGCCATCAGGTACCAAGCTGGTCCTGACCTGTATCCTGACAAGCATATCTTCAATCTTGATTAACCGGCCGCACACAAATCACACTCTGGCCTCCTTCCCAACTCCTGCTTGCTTGCTTGCCAAGATGTACTTTAGTGTACCTCCTCCTCCCCAGCCCTCCATATGGCTGCTTAAATGCATGACTGTTTTCCGAAATTACCCGGGATCCGACCCGGTCCGAGCCGGGTAGCCGGTCCATTCACGAGCAGTGACCTTGGTGCGGGCCGGTGCCGTTACCGTCTGTCCCGGTTCCCGGTTCTCTGGCCGTTAGAACAGCGGTTCCATGATACCCGAATGGACCCGGCGAGTGGCTGTTACATCTGTCAATCACCCCCGCTCCCCCCTTTTTTCTCCTCCGGTCAGTGCCATTGGCTGCCTTGCTGCGTCACGTGACTTGTCAGGAACTAGTGGCACTAGTTTTAATGATAAACAAAACCATATACTGTATGCTCTGCTGCGACATAAATTAACAGTGGATTATCATTAACAAGAAGAAAGATCTAAAGAAAACGTGGATTTATTGTTCCTGTCCGCATTGATTGACTGGGAAATACGTTAATGTCCAGGGGCGAGCAGCAACACGCAACGGTAAAATAATATTTACACCTCTTTATAATAACTCATTCGGACCTCTACCTGCATGTGAAGCAGTGTTACTAAAACGATGGCGAAAAATGTCTGTCGACTACCTTTTGTTCACTGAGGAAGTATTCAATCAATCAAAAACTCTATCGCTCACGGCGCCGACTGGCCTACCGGTCCAGGCGCGTGCCCACTAGGCTCTGATGCCCGACGTTGTGTCGAGGGTTCGAGTGCCGTGTCACTCCCCCTATCTCTCTCCCCGTTTCCTATCAATAAAGGCACGAAAGCCCAAAAACAAAAAACTCTGTCGTTCACCATTGTATTATCTTTTTTTTTTTATAGTTGTTGTGAACTCCTGCCAGCCACTCGACGTCGAATGATTTTTAAAGCCATATTTTTATGGTTATTGTTATGGTTATGGCGTTCAGCGTGAACGGCTCCTTACACAGCGCGCCGCATCCTCATATCGTCGTTGTCGGGTGGAAACCTCGCATCTCCAAGTTTCAAATGTGTATGTTCTTTCGCGAAGTAAAGTCCTGCTTCATCTTACAAGGCCGTCTCACCAAAGTAGTGAAAACAGCCGGTCTACAAGCACCGCGAGGCGTTGTGGGCTTGTAGATCGGCTGTTTTCACTAGTTTGAATAATTTTTCAAATGAAAAATGCAAAGCGAACGGTTTTGGACATACAAGGTTTTCACCCGACAACGGCGATACACAGTTAGTGCGCTGCGTCTCGGAGAAGCTGTGCACGAGGCCCCGACTCCATCTTTATAATGTCCTCACTCACTATCAATCAATATGAGGGGCAGCCATTAAAATCTGTTGAGGGCTAGAGCATTATAGTGAGTATGAGAGATAAAGCTGCTGATCACAGATACACATCCGCCAGAGCCATCATCTAATGCAGTGGCGGAAAGTAATGTACTTAAGTACTGCGCCTAAGTACAATTTCGAGGTGTTTGTACTTTACTTGAGTATCTGTACTTTTACTCCACTTAATTTATTAGAAGAAAAAATGTTACTTTGATACTTACGATTTTGATTATTATTACAAAACATACATTAACCACTTCAGCCATATATACTGTACATTTTGGCCATTTGAAAATAGCCAATCCACAAGCTCACAATGCATCGCATCACCTGCTAGCCTATTTTCAAAAGATCTTTATACATTCTGCCTAATGAGTTTAGGCAGAATGCCTACTTGCTTTTGATACCAATACTGTTCTACTTTTACTCAAGTACATTTTGAATTCCGGATACTAACAGAGCATTTTCTAAGTTGCAGTATTGCTACTTTTACTTAAGTAAAAAAAAATAAAAAAAATAAAAAATGTTTTGGTATTTTTTCCACCACTGATCTAATGAAAGATGCCGGATCAGCTGAACGCCAGATTAGCTGAACAAGCAACTCGTGTTGGACGTGAGGCCGTTGTCAGGGGTGTCACACCAAATCCTGGGCCCTGGGTACAAGGATTCACTGCGGGCCCCCCATGAATGTTCTTCATAGGGGGAGGAGGTTTAACCCATTTAGACTACGCATTAACACGCCTTATTTTGTGCTTTAACTATTGAAAAATAGCAGATCTACAAGCTCGCAGCGCGGCACTCTGTGCTGCACTGCAAGCTGATTAAGGCCCCTCCACTGTGGGCCCTAGTAACTCAGTCCCACTCCCACTCCCCCCCCTTGTGACGGCCTTGGCTGTTGTTTGTCAAGGAGATGGACAGGACCGTCCGTCCGTCCGTGGGGACATTCTTCAGGGGGGGGGGGGGGCGAAGGTGATTCTATTGACTGAACCGGATGAAACAAATCACGCCGCCACCGCCGCCGCAGAGAGAAAAGTGCTGAGAGTGGGTAAGTGCTCTGTAGTGTGTAGCGAGCTGGGCCAACGCCACACCACTGTAGTGTGTAGCTATAGCTGGGCCACGGCCACACCACTGTAGTGTGTAGCTATAGCTGGGCCACGGCCACACCACTGTAGTGTGTAGCTATAGCTGGGCCACGGCCACACCACTGTAGTGTGTAGCTATAGCTGGGCCACGGCCACACCACTGTAGTGTGTAGCTATAGCTGGGCCACGGCCACACCACTGTAGTGTGTAGCTATAGCTGGGCCACGGCCACACCACTGCCACGGCAAGAGGACTCTTCCTAATGAAGAGCCAAAGCACAAATAAGAGCCAGAGTTTTTTTTTACCCATTAAGACCTGAGGCACAGGGACGTGCAGAGAATGTTTGAGGGGCAGGGGCTGACATAGCTCTGGTCCATCGCGTCACCTCCAGTGACGCTCTGACAGACCCGTCGGCAAATGACTAGACCGCGATTTCTCAGCCCCTACCAGCGCTCAACTTCAGTCAAAATAAACTAAACTACTTCACTAGTACTCACCAAACCAAAGGTTGTTTTGCGTTGTTGAAAGTCTATTCTCCGCGGTGGTGAACCCCTCAGCACCCCACCTACTCTGTAAAATACATTATTTTCGTCATGAAATAAAACGCACCCACCTCGAGCCACCTAGCGGCCACCGCAGACACAATGGTTCACAACCCGGAAATAAGAGGCGGTCGAGTTGGATGCGTTTTATTTCATGCCAAAAATAGTGTATTTTGCAGATTGGGTGGGGTGCTGAGGGGCTCACCACCGCGGAGAATAGACTTTCAACAATGCAAAACTACCTTTGGTTTGGTGAGTGGTGAAGTAGTTTTGTTTATTTTGACTGAAGTTGAGTGCTCGTAGGGGCTGAGAAATCGAGGGTCTGTCAGAGCGTCAGTGCAGCTGACGCTCTGGACCAGAGCTAGGGCTGACATATCTAAATGGCCCTTTTTGTGGAAATATTGAAAATGGGTTTGGCGAAAGGGCCTTTTCTGTGTGGAGTTTGCATGTTCTCCCTGTGTCTCCTAGGGTAGATACCCTCACAAAAAACATGCAGTAATCCTGGTCTCTATACTGCCTCCCCCTGGCCAGCCAGGGGGCATCTGATGGAGGGGAAAGGAACCACACGCTACGTCCATCCCAGGGAAATCCCCTGTCAGGTGAAAAGAAACAACTTGGACTCCTCATGCATTGAAGGAAGCATGAGGTCAGTCTCCCCAGGCGCGGCAGAGGGAGAGCAGAGCCCAGGATTACATAGGCAATTGGCACTGGGTGAAAATGGGTTACAAAATCGAGGAATAAAAATTATAAAAGAGAAAAGTCTCCATGGCATGAGTAATCAATAGAAAAAAAGTCATTTTGGGGGTGAACTACTCCTTTAAAGTGGTTAAAACCTAGCATGACACTTGATGCTTTGCCGGTCTTAATGGGTTGAGAGCTCTATTCAATAATGATCCGGCCATCTTAGCGCTTTCACGCACAGCGCCTGCCTAGAGTGTTTATTCATCTCCATGCAGCGACAGCAGTCACTACTCGTCTGTCACTCCACGCCGCAGGAACTGATCCACTCCCCGGGTTTAAAAGGAAGGGAATGATATGGGCGTATAGGCACCATCAAATATTAATAGCAGCAAAAGCCCTGCGAAAAGGAATCAGTCACAATCTTCCCCGACTACGCCTGGGCACTCAAACTGACAATTACGCCGCTGGCGGCACTGAAGCCGCGCTATAAAACATAGCTAAAGTGATAAACAAAGCATTTATCTCATGGAGAATGTCGCAGCAACGGTCCCTGTTGTAGAGATCCATTTGCGAGAATGGTTTACCATTTTGAACACAGGCGGTTGTTGTTTGTACTCTGAGCTAAACAGAAAAAAGTGTGTACAGCGCGTTCCGTTACTTGGTACGGCGCGCTGAGGAGCAGAGCTACACTTAAACAACAATGCAGCACTCGGGGACTAAAGCATAAAAAATAGTGTCGGGGCTGAAAACTTTTGTTAGGCCAAGTTCCAATCTGTGATTTGTGAAACAGAGCGGAAGGCGCTGGCATAGAAACTTGTAAATGTTATTTCAGTCAGGTAACTCAGGATATGTTGAACAATGTTTATTACTAATGAGTATACAAGAGTGTATGTCACATTTAATTTGGCGTTTGGCTCTGCTGAATGTTCTCCCTGCTTAGCAGCAAGCAGCACAGAAGAACATCATTAACCATAATGAGCAAGGAGATATATAGATATATAAACAAAAAGCAGACAAATAAAATGTATTATGACAAGTAATAAAAGTTGAAAAAAGTGAAAAGAAAGAACTTTAATCTAATGGAGAAAATGACTAGAATCAATGCTCTGTGGATGAACAGGAAGTAGTGGTAGGGTGTGACTCAAAGGGATCTGGCGCCCTCTACCTTGCATTCTACTTTGTGCAAAAGGAGAATGGAGTGAACATCACTGTACCTTCTCGCCGACGGCACCTGGGTTTCCGATACCACCTGGGGGTCCCTGGGGGCCGTCCGCTCCTGGGGGTCCGGAGGGGCCTCTGGGGCCAGGAGGGCCAGGTGGACCCTGGGAGAGACAGAGGAGGTGTGAGAGTCTGACCGGCATGAAACACATTACTTTGTCATCAAAGGCATTCGTGTTTTACATTATCTACTGTCTATGTACTGTGTGAATTTACATGACTTTCTGTTGATTTTCTTTTTTTTAATGTTTGGAACGTATGCTGCCGACGATACCCAGATGTAAATGAGCTCCTAGGTGTCGGTTTTAAAAATGATTTAACATAGTGAAAATATCCGATCTACAAGCACACAACGCCTCGCACCGCGAGGCGTTGTGTGCTTGTAGTTCGGCTGTTTTCACTAGTTTTGTGCGATAGTCTTGTGTGATGAAGCAGGGCTCTTTAAACTTGGGACATACAAGCTTTCCACCGGACAACGACAATATATATATGTATTGTGCATTGTCTCCGTCAAATAAAGCATTTAAGAAAGAAGGTGCATTGGCCGCGTCGCGTACGACCCCATCGGCGAAGACATCACAACGATAAGCCGTCATAACTCCTTACCATTTGACCGACGTCTCCGGTTTCACCTTTCTCGCCGGGGGGACCGGGCAGACCCTGGGAAGAAAGAAAAAGAAAGAATTGAATGCCTTCGCTAAATCCTCCGAGATGAAAAAAAAAGTTTTTTAGCATTCATGTTCTTGTTTCCCCAACCTGCAGCCCCACGGGGCCCGGGGGTCCGGGGAAGCCTCTGGATCCTTCGTCTCCCTTCTGTCCGAACAGACCCTGCTGACCTCTGGGACCCGGCTCTCCGTCGGCACCCTGCACGCCCGGGGAGGAAGAGGAAAGGACGGACACGGGAGGAAACGGATGAGGTGAGTGAGGTGAACGTTGAGGGGTTCAATACTAATGGACTGCTTATCGTTTCCCAAATGTTGGGTCGGGGGACCCATGTGTGGGTCGTAGGGCATTCACTAAATATTCGAATATTCGAATATCAAAGTCACTATTCGACGTTGTTCACCGAAGTCGAATATTCGCTTATTTTTATTGTTTTCTCTTTAAAAAATATATAGTTTATAAAGCTTGGCTAGATAGGAAGTCATAAGAATGAGTTCTCAATGCCCCTGGTGGATGAATTTGTTAATCCTCTATACCGGGGCTTCTCAAACCTTTTTAGGCCGTGACCCCCAAAATAAACATATTTGAACTGGGGACCCCCACACTGACAAGCACTTGGAATTGTAGGTATTACATTTAATGTGACTCGGTTCCGCAGATAAATATTGTGAAAAGAGCATGTAGATCGGCTATTTTCACAATGTTCGCTCGCCTCTAGCTTACTTAATATTTGACAGGTTGGCCAGTTTGGCCAGTCCTGTCGAATATTCCACTATTCGAATACTTTGAGGTCGAATAATTCGAATACTAAAAATCACTATTCGTGAATGCCCTAGTGGGTCGCGGACTAGAGTTCTCAAATCCGGCCCGAACCCGACCATACCCGAACCCGACCCGACATTTAGGGTAGGGTAGGGCCTAAAATGTATGCTAATCAGTCAGGCCGGGTAGGGCCTCTGGCTCAATGAAAAAATAAAAAAAAATAAAATAAAATAAAAAAAATATATATATTACTATTACTCTGTGATAAGAGTTCTCAAATTATTTCTTAACCCGACCATACCCAATCCTACACGACGTTTTCAGGCCGCGCCTAAAATGTATGCTAACTAGTCGGGCCAGGTAGGGCCTCAGGCCAGCCCAGTTAGGGCCCAGTTAGGGCCCAGTTAGGGCCGGGCCTTAATTTTCAGGCCCGTTGAGAACTTTATCGCGGACCCATCTTTTTCGTTTCATAATGTTTTGTTTTCAATTATTATTAAACATTTTAATTAAATTATTATAAAAAATTCAACACACATTCAAATTTCGAAGATTCTTCAAAAGAAATAAAAAGAAGTGGTGAAAATAGCAGATGCGTTGTGAGCTTGCAGATATGCTATTTTCACTAGTTTGGGCCCTGGGGGCAAAATGTTTCTTTTGGGTGGAGACGGAGCTAAAAAGTTTGGAAACCCTTTCTTCTGTTGGACCGGAACGGACAGCACACTTACAGCGGGACCAGGGGCTCCGACGGGTCCTTGAGGTCCGGTTGGCCCGGGGGGACCCTGCAGATAGGAGAGGAGGAACACAACATTAAGTGTTAAATGGAGCTCATTAGTCATCGATCACTGACGGATAGAGGCCATTATTGATCCTGCGAGGGAAATTCACTTCTCATTGCTGTGCCGTAGTGCTAATATCGTCTACTAAAACTAAGACAAAGATTTTAGTCGACTACCTTTTTTCACAGACGAAAACGAAATAAAAATAAAAAATAAAAACTAAGCTGACAACTAAAACTAAGACCAAATGTACTGACAATTTCGTCAACAAATAAAAACTAGAAACAAACTAAGCCCTGATGACTGTGAAATAATTTTAGATAAGATGGATAATATGTTCTATATTATTTGCTGACAAAACATTTAAAGGGGTAAAACTAGACTAAAATGACAACAGTTCTAAAAATGACTTGGACTAAGATAAAGACTAGAAGGCTCAACCTTTAGTCGACTAAAACGTGACTAAATGTGATAAAAACTAACAAGGGTGATTGAAAGACTAACATTAAATAATAATAAAAAATGGCTCATAAAATGAACACTACGGTGCTGCAGTTATGAAACACAGATACAGAAAAAAAAACATATCGTTTGGAGTAAAGAGTAATGATGAATATTGACTCACATGTTCTCCTTTGTCACCTTTGCCTCCCTTCTGGCCTGGTTCTCCAAGCTCTCCCTGAAGATGACACACACAGGACATCGATTGGCATGTTAAAAAACAGTATATTGAATTTTGAATACCAGACTTTTACTTGTATTTCTACATTGTGGTATTGATAGTGTTACAATACTACATGTAAACAATGTGTGTACTTTTTCAACCACGGCATGGAACAGAAGGCAACATACTACGCTGCCTACACTAATATGTTTCAGCGATCGGCTATAATCGTCTATTATTGGCTCCAACCATAGCTAGGGCGGGTATTTACTCCGTAGAACCAGCAGAAAGACTAGAAACATATCCCTACTTTATCATATTTTAAAATGACGTGACCATAATTTACTAAACGCATATCAGGATGATTTAAACAAGCGAAAAACATAACGTTTTTTTTTTTAAGGTTTACTAAGGAAATAAAATGAAGCGTAAAGTTCTCCCAAAACCTTATTGACTCACGATTGTAACGTCTCGCCACCAGCAGAGGGTGAAACAGCGACATCTGCTGGGGCATTAATAGGAACAGCAGGCTCTAGGAGAACTAGACTTCTCAAAAGCCCCTTTCCCACTACAGCGCCGAACCAGAACTAGAACCAGAACTTTCAAGAACCCGTGAAGTTCCGGGACCAAGTTCTGCTTACGTTTCCATATAACCAGACCTAACCGGAAAGGTCCCAAAAAAGAGCAGCGCTGCCCATAGGTTCCCAGGACTCAAATGTAGTACTACATCAAGAGCAGGGCCTAAAAAAGGTTCCCAGGAACCTCGTCTGAAACCGGGCCGTACGCAATGGAAACAAAACCAGAACCAAAACAATAGGTTCAGGTTCAGGTGCCCAAAACCGACCATACCGACCCGACCTGACGTTTTTGGGCCGGGTAGGGCCTAAAATGTATGCTAATTAGTCGTTCCAGAAATGGGCTTCAATTCCAGCGAACGAAGCTATTCCCTTGATCGGAACACAGGTTCTTTTTTTTTTCTTTCTTTTTTTTCTTCTTTTTTTTATGTCCTAAAAAGTTACAGTTTTGAACATAGAAAGGTTTGCGGCCTGCCAGCGAACACATGTTCCTGACAGCCCCTCCGATAGCGGGGTGTAAGTATATCTCACGACTGGGTGAGTGGTGAGTCATTCACCATGCCAGCAGTCCAAGAAAAGAACTGTGCGTTGACAACCAACCTGTGTGTGCACCAGTGGTGTAAAGTAACTAAGTACTGTACAATTTTGAGGTACTTTTACTTCACGGGAATATTTTAAATTGTCAGTACTTTTACTTCTACTCCAATACATCTCAGAGACAAATATTGCACTTTTGCTCCACTACTACATTTATTTGAAAACTTAACTAGTTACTTTTCAGATTAAATGGATTTATGAATTGGATAAATATAATTAATGCGGTTGGATAATGGGCGGATAATTCATGAACTCAAAAGCCTATCCGCGCACCACTAGATAAATAAATAAATAAATACATATCATCACGATTCTCCACGAGAGCAGCAGCACCATTTTCAAAGCCACTTATGTGGGTGTTTGGAAAGGTGGGGGAAAAAAAGAAAGAAAGAAATATTGACTCTGACTTGGAGTAAATCCTTTCAGGTGGCAGGCCCCTGTGTTGTACCGCAATACAATTAGTCTGCTTAATCTATTCATACCGGGTACGCATTATTGCGTATCATTTTATGCTTTAGCTGTTAAAAAATAGCAGATATACAAGCTCACAGCGCTGCGAGCTTGTAGACCTGCTATTTTAGAAAAATCTTGAAAATGTGTGCAATTCTTTGAATATTTTGACCCGATTCTGTCTTCTGAATCCTTGTAAGGTTTTTTGAAAAAAGATATGTTTCTATGTCGGCGGTGCTCAAACCTTTTCATGTGAAGGACCCCCAAAATGATATGTATTTGGCCACGGACCCCCATCTCAAAACATTTAGTTCCAGGGACCAGGGAGCGCTTAAAAAAATATAAATATTCAAAGATTTGCACAAATCTTCATAATCTTTCAAAAAATAGCAGATCGACAAGCTTGCAGCGCGGCACCGAGTGCCGCGCTGCAAGCTGTGAAAAAGCTTTTGTCAAATGCTAGCTTAGAATAACTTCCTTCTTGTCAAGGTTTGCCTTGGCAACAGCCTTGGCAAGCTGCCGGTTGCTAAGCTAGCATTGGACAAAAGCTTTTAGAGGGAGGGGCATAGCTACTGGCTAATTCTAGGCCTAAATGGCTTAATAAAGGCTTTTTGCAGTTTGTGTCCATTCCCTCCGGAACAGGGCTTATAATGAGAAAGATGTCTGAGTCTGTGTAAACGTTAGTGCTGTGAGAGCCTTGTTATCTGCATGGCAAATAACCCCTCGTGTCCCTCTCCTCCACACCTCGGGGAGCGAGCCTCGAGGCCAGTTAAAACCCATTCAGGCCTAGAATTATTGAACGCTTTAACCAGGTGAAAAATAGCAGATCTACAAGCTCACAGCGCGGCACCGAGTGCCGCGCTGCGAGCTTGTAGATCTGCTATTTTTGAAAAAGTCGTGAAAATGTGTGCAACTCTTTGAATACATGTATTTTTTCAAAGCGAACGTTTGTAACTCAAATGTTGCTTCTGGGGGGTCCCTGGAACTAAGTATTTTGAGATGGGGGTCCGTGGCCAAATACATATCATTTTGGGGGTCCTCCAAATGAAAAGGTTTGAGAACCACTGACATAGTAGTCTCTCAAGAACAGACTGAGCTCCATTTAAGTGAAAAGGACCTTTTCTTTGACGATGGCTAGCCAGATTGCTGACACAGAAACATAGGTTTTTCAAAAAATCTTAGAAGGATTCAAAAGACACTTATAGAATCGGGTCAAAATTCTAATTTTCACGATTTTTCAAAAATAGCAGATCTACAAGCTCACAGCGCGTGAGCCTGTATCCACGAGTTTCCTACGCCCCATAGTGCATCGCGCAAACGTTTGCATCGATCTTCCGGCGCCGATTTACAAGCTCTCAACAGGTTGCATCTGCGACGCGACGTGAGCTTGTATGTCTGCTGTTAAACCCGGAAGTTTGGTCCGGATAGTCTCCAGTAAACTCCCGCGGAAACTTGTGGATATCTGCTATTTTTCAATAGTTAAAGAAAAGGACCTTTTCTTTGACGATGGCTAGCCAGATTGCTGACACAGAAACATAGGTTTTTCAAAAAATCTTAGAAGGATTCAAAAGACACTTATAGAATCGGGTCAAAATTCTAATTTTCACGATTTTTCAAAAATAGCAGATCTACAAGCTCACAGCGCGTGAGCCTGTATATCTGCTATTTTTCAATAGTTAAAGAAAAGGACCTTTTCTTTGACGATGGCTAGCCAGATTGCTGACACAGAAACATAGGTTTTTCAAAAAAACTTAGAAGGATTCAAAAGACACTTATAGAATCGGGTCAAAATTCTAATTTTCACGATTTTTCAAAAATAGCAGATCTACAAGCTCACAGCGCGTGAGCCTGTATATCTGCTATTTTTCAATAGTTAAAGCATAAAATAATGATACACAATATAGTGTACCCGTTCTGAATGGGTTAAGAGCTAAGGCATTCTTCAAAGGTATTAACGTTGATCTTTCTGCACATGTTTGTGCGTTTGTGTCTGTGTGGGCGCGCAATAAGTACGTGCGTGCGTGGGTTCGCACTCGCACACCACACACATTAAGCCTTTTAGGCCTGGGATTTTTTGATGCTTTAGCTGTTGAAAAATAGCAGATATACAAGCTCACGCCGCGCTGCGAGCTTGTAGATCTGCTATTTCTTTAGATTTTTTAATATATTTTTTATATATATATATTTTTTTATATACATTTGAAAGCGAGCATTTGTAACTCAAATATCTGCTTCTGGGGTGGTCCCTGGAACAACATATTTTGAGATGGGGGTCCGCGGCCAAATACCTGTAATTTGGGGGGGGGGGCCTTGACAAGAAAAATGTTGATGTTAGAGGAAGGATTTAGAAGTCGGGTCAAAGATCGGGTCGAAGATATTCAAAGACTTGTACACATTTTCACGATTTATATTCAAAGACATTTTCATGATTTTAAAAAAATAGCAGATCTACAAGCTCGTAGTACGGCACTCGGTGCCGCGCTGTGAGCTTGTAGATCTGCTATTTTTCAAGAGTTAAAGCATAAAATAATAATACGCAATAAGGCGTACCCGATTTAAGTGGCTTAAATCATTTCACAAATTGCAACTCCCACACAACAATCTGATGGACATGGCTTTTATCTCCCGCTCACCCATGTGTACACATTCATATAAATGAATAGAACACATGCCAATCAAGAGGAACTTTGCCTGTCCATCATCCTAGGTAGCGTAAATTCATAATATATTGTAGGCAAGAGAAACGATGAATCGTGCGTGATCTCATAACTGCGTGCGCTTTTTCAGTGGTGGAAAAAGTACTCAAATGTTTTCCTTAAGTAAAAGTATCAATACTGCTATATAGAAATACTCTGTTACAAGTAAAAGTCTGTAATTCAAAATGTGCTTGAGTAAAAGTACGAAAGTATTGGGATCCAAATATACTTAAAGTACCAAAACTAAAAGTACAACATGTTTGAAAATAGCAGATCTACAAGTGTAGATCGGCTCTTTTCAAATAGCCTTGGTATAAAATAGGGCTAAAGCGGATTAATGTATGTTTTAAAACATAATCATTCATATCTGCAAAGTAACAAGTAACTAAAGTTTTCAAATAATTGTAGTGGAGTAAAAGTACAATATTTGCCTCTGAGAGGTAGTGGAGTAGAAGTAAAAGTACTGAAGACTGAAAATACTCAAGTAAAGTACAAATACCTCAAAACTGCACTTAAATACAGTACAGTACTTAAGTAAATGTACTTAGTTACTTTACACCACTGCACTTGTTTGTCTTTTGCACAGGTAACACTTTGCACACCATGTCACTAGCAGTAGATGAGAATAAAGTTCAATTAACATATGAAAGCGATGGCTTGTCACAGTCAAACCTGTTTGGCGAGGAGGAGTGGCACGATGCGACGCTGTTTAAATTATGTTGAGCGTGTAACTTAACTTGAGTATGACGTTAGGCCATGAGTCTTCAACAGGGGGTCCGGGACCCCAAGGGGGTCCTCAGGCCGCGCTCACACATGTGCGTCACGCATCATCATCTTATCGTCTGAGAATGGCCACTGGGAACGCCGTACTAATGCATTGTCAATGGAAGGTTGTTTGGTTTTTTGTCGTTGCCGTGTCTCTAGCTCAACCGCAGCCTGTACGCTCTTGAAGAGACACGGCAACGACAAAACACCAAACAACCTTGCATTGAGAATGCATTAGTACGGCGCCCCCAGTGGCCATTCTCAGACGATAAGATGATGATGCGTGACGCAGATGTCTGTACGGCGCCTCAGAGTTACTACGGGGGGTTCTCCAAATCTTTGAGTGATAGATATATTAACCACTTGAACCCTCGTATCCATATTCTGAGAACTTTAGCCAAAAATACCGTAGCAGATCTACAAGCTCGAGGCGTTGTGAGCTTGTAGATCTGCTATTTTCGGCAGAGAAGTATTGACCGTTCAAGTGGTTAAATATCTGAAAACACAAATTGATATGAATCCAAAATATAATTCAATTCAACGATATGGGATCCATGTTAAGGTTGTGGGGGTCCCTGCTTCATCTCAACTAAGGGGTCCTTGGCCTGAAAACATTGAAGACCCCTGCGTTAGGCCTTCCGCGTCGTTCAGATGCAAAAGACATTTTGATGACACATTCGAATTTGAAACGCGCCGCAGATAAAGCACGGGTCCCGAAGTGGTTCTGACTTGGTTCGTGATTGAAAGTAAGCCATTTACCACGAGAGGGAGTGGGTTGTTGGCTGATTTACCACTGTTTCAAGGTTGCGGCATGAGGCGAAGCCGAGTGCCAAACAACCCTGAAGTTACAATCAACAACTTTAGTTACAATCATTGCAACACAACAGTGGGCGGGGTCCATGAGCCAACTCAAGGTTGTTGACAGATTTACCTCTGTTTTAAGCCAATCAGAATCCAGTATCTGAACACGTGACCACAAAAAGAGGTAGAAGCTGATTTTTTTAAGCGTCTCCACTCCGCTGTGTGCAAGATCCTTCGCTGTGACATTCCCGCAGAACGACTTTACAACCACACCGCAGTACATTTCTACTCACGCCACCTCTTTGACATCGAGCGGGATCGTACGCACCTTGTCTCCGTCCTCTCCAGGGGGTCCTGGTGGTCCTCCGGGGCCGGGCAGACCCACGGGTCCCTGGATACCGTCCCTGCCGGCCGGGCCTTGGGGTCCTTTCTCTCCCTAACAAAGACAAGAATTCGTTGAATCAGTACATTTCGGTTGTGCTGAAATGGGACGTGCGTGAACAATCTGCGCTTCTCAAAGTGGGGTCTATGCTTTGGATGTACAGTATTAACCTCTTGTTTAGCTTGATTACAGTACATTGCTCTGGATTGAGAAGAGCTAAATGCCTAAATAGTGAATAATCTCAATGGAAGCTCCTTACCGGTCCACCTTTCTCTCCAGCCGGGCCGGGGGGTCCTTGGGGTCCTGGTCGTCCGGGGAGACCGGTAGGTCCGGCTGGGCCGGAAGCACCGCGCTCACCAGGAGAACCCTGCAGAGATATAAAAAAAATTGCTAAAAATGATTCAGGATTCCAATTCAAAAATATCAAAAATAGCAGATCTACGACGGGTTTTGAGCTTGTAGATCGGCTATTTTAGCTATTTTTGACTGTATATGCATTGTGGCCCTCCGGAGTGAGCGTGAAAGTAAAGTGGCCCTCTCCATCATCAAAGTTGCCCACCCCTGGTCTACGCCAATCAGAACACCTGTGTTGGTCCTCAACATGGCCGGTGTAGGACTACAAATGAAACCTACACTTACACTTACTCAACTAAGTATAGCCTATCTACTGTATGTTTTAAGTGGTTGATAAGCTACATTAAAAAGGATTAAACGGGCAGAATCATGACTAGACAAAAACTCATCTTGATATCAGGAAGAGAGAGAGAAAAAAAAAGCTACAATATCAAACAGGTCAGACTGGTGTTATGTAAGTGGGCATATCATTAGGTTATGTAAGGCCCAGTGGAGGCTGAAGGTGGGAACATCGCCTGGAGAGAGAGAGAGGCAGGAGGCAGAAGGTTTGACGAGGAGGAGGACAGGGACGTGAAGAGGATGTTAGAGAGGCAGGGGCTGACATTTCTAAAAGGGCCTTTTGGTGGAAATATTGAAAATAGCAGACAGGTCTGCTATTTTCAGTACTTGATATCACACTAAAATAAGCATAAAAAAGGCAATAATGGAAATGTGGCGTACAGCATGGATTTCTACACAGAGAGGACAATTCTTTCAACATGAAACGCCACGTTCAAGTTCAGGAGAGTTTGGACAAAGGCAATTCTCTTGAACGCTGCCTTCAGGTATGGCAAGGAAAGAGGGCATTTGCATTTCTTTCACCATAGTGAAAAGGGTAGCCTGGTTAATAAACCAGACGGCACAACACCACCTCCTGGCGGTAGTGGTGGTGTATTCCCCCCTCCCCCTCCCCTCTATGACAGGCATCAAACAGGTAGTTGTCTTTGATGCTTTCATTGATTAGAGAGAACACTAACGAGGTCTTGACACTTGTATGGCCCAATCAATTACCTTATTGCACAACCCCTTTGAAGTTCAAAGGGAGCAATTAAGAGCTCTGGCTGAGCTCACCAGGCTTTAGCCCGCCCCCTCAGAAATGGAATCTCTCCCTGCAATCCCAGACTCTCTTCCCAAAAGGAAGTGTGTGATAGAGGCTGGCACCGCCAGGCTATGGAGAGGGCACTTTTTACAGACTGTTAAAAAGGGCAAGGGCTCAAGCCCCCTTTTGTGTCTCTGTGTGCATGTGCCTGGAGGAGAAAGAGAGAGGAAGGGCAGAGGAAGACGAGCGCTCGCTATACTCACAGCAGGACCAGGTGGGCCGTTGGGGCCTTCGCTGCCTTTCAGACCGTGAGCTCCCTGAAAGAGAGAAACAAAAGGTTTTTAGAAACACAAACGCGTCGAAGGAAAGACACCGTCTTCCTTTCGGCAGACACACCCTGCAATGCGTGGGTTGTATGCCTTGTTCTTACCATGTACTGTTTTTAAACATTTCCATTAAAACATAGCCACCGACCATTTAGGCTTTTTAAACTTTATTGCCAGAAGAGTGCCTTTGGCTTATTTTTTCTTTTCTTGTATGGTAACTTTCGCCAGACTTGTTGACTTCCCGAAGAGTTTGATACAGTATGAACAGGAAAGTTGAACACAAACTTTGTGGAGTTTGTGGAGTGTGGCAAGGGTACGGTTTAGAATCTCAAACCATTCTGGGCTGAACATTCTGCGAAAATATCCCATCGACAAGCTCACAAGCTTGGGCAAAGATAGGCCTATATGGTGTATAAAATATGGCGCAAAAACAGGAGGGGGGCCTAGTGTAGAGCCCTGGGGTACTCCGGTCATGTAAGCTAGGGTTTAGTGGCTGAAGGCTACAGCATACTGTACGTCTCGTGGAAACGAAGTTCGGCAGTGTTGTAAAAACAAATTTACGTAAATGTGGAGAAAACAACCACAAAGCATTTTTGGCACTTCTTACACTTCCAGCATTTCGAAGGTAGTAGAACATCACCGCAGAGACACCGATGCATACATTGCGTGCGGAAATTTAAACTGCTCGTCATTAAATTTTGTTTTATTCACGCAGTCAGATCATCCAGGTGCCAGAATCACCGTTCCAGTACCGCCCGCATACAGCATTACTTAAGTGCTGTACAATTTGGAGGTTTTTGTACTTTACTCGATTATTTCCAATTTCCAGTACTTTTACTTCTACTCCACTCCATCTCGGATCCAAATTTTTTTCTTTTACTCCACTACATTTATTTGAAAACTTTAGTTACTACCGGTAGTTACTTTGCATAAATAGATTATAATATTATAAAACATACATAAACCACGTTAGCCCTATGTTATACTTAGGCTCTTTGAACATAGACAATCTACAAGCTCACAGCGCATCGCAGTGTGATGCGTTGTGAGCTTGTAGATCTGCTATTTTTAAACATGTTGTACTTTTACTTTTAGTACTTTAAAGGAGTAGTTCACCCCCAAAATGACTTTTTTTCTATTGATTAGTCTCGCCATGGAGACTAGAGTTCAATGATATTTTTTTGTTTTTTGTCACATTCCTAAGACAAAAATGTGATAACAATATATTTACCCCCATCCGGAATCAATGGGGGTAAATTTACTCGAATCAAATTTTTGTCTTAGGAATGTGACAAAAAACAAAAAATATCATTGAACTCTACTCTCCATGGCATGAGTAATCAATAGAAAAAAAGTCATTTTGGGGGTGAACTACTCCTTTAAGTACATTTCGATGCCATTACTTTTGGACTTTTACTCAAGTACATTTTGAATTCCGGACTTTTACTTGTAACAGCGTGTTTCTATATTGCAGTATCGATACTTTTACTTAAGTAAAACACGTGAGTACTCTTTCCACCACTGGCATACAGTGGGTGGGGTGGAATACAAATCATACGCCTTATTGTCCACAGAGAACTTGTTCGGTCTCGGCAAGCCGATAAATTGTTGACTCCGTTTGAAGTACGCTGCCGGCTTAAAGGAACAAACTACACACACACACACACACAAAAACTCCATGAAAACAATCAGATTTACAAAGGATTGGGGAGCGATCCGTCTTTCATGTGCCCCTGGTTTAACTCTGCATCCCCGGGGCTAAGTCAAAATCCATTTCTGTGTGCTTGTTTGTCGTTTTAACAAGCGCGCCGCCGCGGAATAACGAGGACCGCTTGTGCGTTTGAACTGTCAGGACCCCAACAGCTCGCTGGGAGAGGAAAACGAGGCCTCAGAGAGAAAATGGATCTGGTGAGTAACGATGATTTTGACATCATTTTTCATATATTTTTTAACATTTTCAAAAAAATAGTGGAAACAGCCGATCTACAAGCTCACAACGCGTCGCATCGCGGCGCGTTGTGAGCTTGTAGATCAGCTATTTCCACTATCAAATGTTCTTTTCCATTATCAAGCATCAAGTTGTCAAATATGTCAGTCATTAATGTATATTTAGGTTACGTATCATATCTGCCATGTGCAACTTCAAAGCCTACAAGCCAAACAGAAATATAATTCACCCTTTTTCAAGTCCCGCCCGTTGTCACGCCCCTCTACGCACCCATTGGCTGCAGTGTCTTGGTGGGACAAAAGTCCTTTCTCTCCATCCACTACCATTGAAATTCAGTTGCTTCTTATTGTTATTTTGTGTGTTCAATTCTCATTTTAAACTTGGTTTCAGTAAAAAGGAGCCTCTCAGGTGCAGTATAGTGACTGGGCATGTTTTTAAATGTTTTTATTTCTCGAAAAATGATGTTTTAGCAAATTCAACATAAAAAAGGCGGAACCAGGGCGGGACAAGGCAGAAAGAGCCTGCTGGTTGGTCAGTCAGGGACCCATCAAGTAGGTCGGGAGTGGCTTATTGTCGGTATCAGCCGGTAACACGTGGGAGTCTGTCCCCGCTACAATGCGTTAGACCCCCGGGAGATGGACTGCTGAGGTGGAGCGCCACACCTACCATCAGCTCCCACCCAGTACTTGCCGCACAGCTTGCCAAGCCGTTGCTACTCATACGTTGAGTTGACAGTGCCCGGAATCGAACCCATGACCTTGCGGTACAAAGGCGAGAGCTCTACTGACTGAGCTAAGCGGGCACAAACCCATCAGGAGGCTGACAAAGGGTGAATTGTCAACGGCGAAAACACAATTAAATCATTAATTAATGACAATTAATCGTCATGTAAAATGTCATAATCGTGACGGCCCTAGCTGTTGGGAGGGGGGGACGGAGCGCAGAAGTGGTCACTCACCATGGGACCGGGCAGACCCCTCTCTCCGGGGAAACCTCTGGGACCGGGAGGACCGTCTTTGCCAGCGGGACCGGCGGGTCCAGGGTCACCCTGCAGGATGGAAATGGAAAATGGAAATGGTGCATTTATATAACGCCTTTATCCAAGGCATTCACCCATTCACACACTCACACATTCATCCACCGATGGCGGAGGAAACTATAGCCTTGCAACAGCCAGACTCTCCCAGGGGAGAGTCTGGGAGTTCTCAGTAGACAACGCATTACGCGATGACGTAGTTACTCACTTTGACTGACAGGTCCAGTCAGTAGTCATCAGCGCATCAAAACATCGTCGGGGAGAACATCAAATACGTCTTTTCCAGACAGAAATTCCAAAGGTGCAAACCGTTTTTAAGTTATGAGATGCCGTTGATTTCAGATATAACTTCGCTTAATGCAGCTTTTATTTGCGATTTGTGAACTCGCGTCGGACACGGGGTCCGCCATGTTTGTTTACAAAATGCGAGAGCTGTAGCAGCCGCTCGACCAATCAGGAGCGCTGTGAGGCGGGTTCGCTCGAAATGCAGCCTTTTGACTGGAAATTAGAAACCAAAGTTCTAATAAAGTGGCTCGATGGGAGGGACACCAGACCGAGAAAGGAAGCACATTGGTGATGACGTAGCTCGGGATGGCTTGCGAGGCTATAGGAGGAAACCATGCATGTTCAGAGTCTTGCTCAAGGACTCCTTCTCGTGCGACAAAAGAAAAGCATTCGTTCGTGTCGAAATATGGAAATACACGGTTTCTGCCTGGCAGTTAGGAAATCACAATAAGTAGGCAATTAAAATGGATAGGATGTTGAATTGCGGCATTTGTTAAATAAATTAAAGCGTTTATTTAGCAGCTTTTTCCCCCCTCCACATCGCTTTGTTGTGCAATTACTGTCATGCTCAGAGTGAGAAGGAAGAAACTCGCCTTGGCTCCTTCTTTGCCGGCTGCTCCGGGAAGTCCCTGCTCACCAGGTGGGCCTGGGGGTCCAGGATGGCCCCGGTCTCCCATTGGTCCCGTTTCACCCGTTGGTCCCTGTCGGGGGGGGGATCAAAGGTTACACGTTTTGATCCATAAGCCCACCCACTCGTCATCAACCCATATCTATCTATCCAGTCTGACTGTCTGTCTGTCTGTCTGTCTGTCTATCTATTGTATCTACAGATGTGCCGTCTCAACTGGGAGAGTGTTTTTTGCAGGTCTTTCAATCCAAGTGTATCAAAAAAGCAACTGGGTTAAGGCAGCGGAAGCTTGTGATTGGCTGCGCGGAGGTGACTAAAGTCTGGGGGACGGATATACACCTAAACCTAACCTTAACCCTAACATCAGTAAAACTAACGCTGGTGAATGCTAACCTGGTGAATGCTAACCTGCAGACGCCGGTAAATGCTAACCTGGTGAAATGCTAACCTGCCGACGCTGGTGAATGCTAACCTGGTGAATGTTAAACTGGTCGGACCAACAGTGCTTAACCCAGTTTCTTTTTTGATACACTTGGACTAAAAGACCTGCAAAAAAACACTCTCCCGTTTCAACTCAAATAGCTGATCTACAAACTCAATGAACTGCAAAATCCCCTGAAAATGCCAATGGCAGGATATGTGAAGTTTTGAAATGGCACATATACCGGTATATCTATCTATCCATCCATCCATCTATCTATGGTATCCATCCATCCATCCATCCATCCATCCATCCATCCATCCATCCACGGTATCTATCTATCTAGCCAGCCATCCAGCGATTGAACTGAGAACGGAACAGGATATCCAGTCAAAGTGATGAGGTGGGTTGATGAATAGAACGAGACAGAAGGCCTCGGAGGAGAGGAGATACGAGGATAAAACAGCAAAACAAGCAGCCATTCATCGTGTCACATGTTTACCAGGGGCAGAGAGAGGCAGTGTGTGTGCGTGCGCGCGCATGTGTGTGTGTTGAGTGGGAGGTTTTTTTTTCTGCTCATCGCAGAGGCCACATACAGTCGGCCGTCATCCATGCTCTCCTCTCGCACTAGCAGAGCCGGCTGGCAGTGGAAATGACAGTTAAATGTGCATCCATAGTGGATGAACAGCCCACTGCTAAAACCAAAGTGGCTAACACTGCGAGGCCTTGTGAGTTATAGGGGTGTAATGATATAGTAACTGAATCGAAAGATCAGTTTTAATTTGCAATGATCTACTATATCGTTTGCAAAAGCAAAATATCGTGCCGTTTTGGCTTTGTATCGTATCGTTTTAAAATGCAGTAATCGGTTTCTAATCGTTTTGCAATGCAAATAATTGATTGTATGGAAACTAAGTATTTTTGCCTTGTATTTGGCAATTTTAAGAAGGAACATGAAAAAAGAGGGGTCTAATTACCTTTCTATTCCATATAGCTACTCTTGGTCTATTGATAAATGTGTGTAATCTCTGTGTTCATGTCAAGGTAGGTTTGTCCATATGTGTTGAAATATGATATCCATGTATTTGCTAGATAATCACAGCGTTTACTTCCATAATAGACTTTTACACGTTTCACACAGATTTCATGTCTTTGCTAAATAGTTACTATATCGATTTTAAATCATTGAATGGAATCGTATCGTATCGCCATGAATGAACCGATGTTGTCCATCCATCGTATCGTTAACCATGTATCGTGATGCGTATCGTATCGCTGTTAAAATGTATCGTTACACCCCTACTGATTTATGGTCCGCAATACGGCCGTCGTCGCGCCGATCTGCAAGCTCACGACGTGAGCTTGCAGATCGTCTATTTCCGGGGGTGAATCCCTTTTCACCAAAAGAACAAACGAGAAACTGCCCCGTTGAAAGAGGGCTGTTACATCAACACAACGGCCAAATGATACTAAATGGTTTTATTCCTTCGCACAAATTAAGAATAACAAGTACGATTTAGGTCATAAATGATAGAGTGGTGTTCGCCGGGTGCCAGGTTCTGATGCTTATTGAGATGTAGATATGAATAACAACGTTACTGGACATTTTCCAGCGCTTGATTTATTCTTCTTTAAGCGGCTCGCCGCGACGATTTACAGACGGCGGAAAGGCCGGTGTTGGAAAAGCTGCGCGCCACCAAATCAATGCGATTGTTTGCCCTATTCCCATTTCTCGCATGACACCCAAGGTTGAGATCAATGACGGAATTTATGACGCCCATGGGGGCTTGTGAACAGGGGCCATCGCCATGCTGGCTTATGCTGGATATTTTTTGCCCTACACACTAGGGCATTCACCGAATATTCGAATATCAAAGTCACTTTTCGAAATTGTTCACCGAAATCGAATATTCGCTTAATCGGCCTGATGGTGGCGCTATATGGGACAGATGCATGTTGATGACATGACTGTAGAGATACTGTGTACAGCTTTGCGTGATTTTAGGGCAAAATCTGTAGGAGAAGTGTCCAACTATGTGTTTTGCGAGAATCGGCCTCATGGTGGTGCTAGAAGAGGGCCATGTGAGAAATGATGGGTGGAGGTTGTGGTTTGGAGTAGACAAACACATAAAGAGCTAGCCCTAACTCTGAGAATGTACAAATGGAAAAAACCTTAACCGGTCCATTTGCTTCCATTTGTACACTCTCAGTGAGTTATGTGGGAGTCCTTGAAAATAAAACGTTTGAGAAGCGCTGTCCTGGTGGACTCCTAATGTGCCACTCATCACGTCATAGTAAATCAGCGACACACGCATATCGTCGTCGTCGGGTGTAAACCTTGTATGTCTAAAACCGTCCCTTTGTATTTGGCATTTTAACAATGACTTAAACTAGTGAAAACAGCCTATCTACGAGCGCACAACGCCTCGTGCCGCGAGGCGTTGTGTGCTTGTAGATCGGCTATTTTCACTAGTTTTGTGCAACAGTCTTATATGTTGAGGCTTTACATCACAGTGTTTACTTATTTATATCCATAATAATACATGTTTCCCTTAAAAACCTGCACTATCCACACCTTTCACACAGATTTAATTTCTTTGCTATATTGATTTTAAATCATTGAATCGAATCGTATCGTATCGCCATGAATGATATCGTCCATGTATCGTATCGTCAACCATGTATCGTGATATGTATCGAATCGCTATTAAAATGGGGGGGGGGGGGGCGGATAGGAGAGACAGGGGAGGCGGCAAAATGGTAAGACTCACCTGGGGTCCGACCACGCCGGGTGGGCCTGGGGGTCCGGTCTTGCCTTGGAAGCCCTGTGGAGGAACAGGTCAGAGGAGAGAGAAGGTTGGGAGTGGTTTCGCCTTTGTAGAATTTCGTTGTTATTTTTTAATGTTCAGCGGCTTTTACTCACGGTTTCTCCTCTCTGTCCTGGGTGTCCGGGCAGTCCGTCTTTCCCAGCGGGCCCCTGGAAAGAAAAGACAAGATAAGATAATGGTAAACTAAATCCAGATAAGATCAGTAATATACGTTCACAGACATCCACAGAGAATGGTAAGATTATTTGCGTTGCTGTCGGGTGGAAATGGAAGGTAACAAACCTGTGTTCCAAAGGATCAAATGTCGTTATCTTAGTTATTTTAATGTAGTTATATCGTATAACAATACTCCTCATTGTTTCAATATTTACTGTATAAATTGCAGATCTACAAGCTCACAATTAGGGATGTCCCGATACCACTTTTTTGCTGACCGAGTACAAGTACGAGTACTTAATTTGAGTACTTGCCGATACCGAATACCGATACTGTAAGTTACGTTTCTGTGCAAGTGCTTAAATAGTGTGTGGCGCTCCAAAATAAAATGCTTTAAATAATTATGTTGTCATGCCTAGAGTGAGAGAAGGTGAAAACACTGTGCATTAGTTGAACTAACACACACAAAACTGTGTCGTAGGACTTTTGATATGTTGTTACCAACATTTTTATGAAACAAAATGGTATCTGGCGCTACCGTGAGCAATATCGGACGAGTACAGCAAAATAGGCCGGTATCGGGGCGAGTACCGATACTGCGAGTACCGATAGCGCATGCCTACTCACAACACGTCATGGTTTATACTCACAGGTGGGCCTTTAGGTCCGGGGAATCCGGTTGGTCCTTGAGGCCCGGGCAGACCCTGAAAACAAAGGAAACGACATGTTGCCGATAAGTGACGGACTACTTTGCAATGTGCAATGTCGGAAATGTTGTCGTTGTCGTCGTGAGAGCGGCAGACGGCACAGCACGGTACGTACCCTCTCACCGGGAGGTCCTGGAGGGCCGTCGCTTCCTGAGGTCCCCTGAAGAGACACATGATACACAAGGAACGGTCAATCGCATAATAAAGAGGCTGTAACGTCCAAAGACCGGAGCAGTATCAACTTAATGCAATCATGCTAGCATGGCTAAGCTAGCGTAAGTGCTGGTAGAAGGACGTCATTTTGATCTAGAACAGTGGTTCTCAACCAGTGGTCCAGGGACCACCAGTGGTCCTTGAGGGGGTTCCAGGTGGTCCCCAGCTAATGGTGGAAGAGACCAAATGGACCCTTATACTGTAGATCTTTAACCCTTGAGAGCGTAAAACCGGTAAGATTCCCTAATCGGGAGATAAGCGACCATCAGTTTGCAGCGTGATTTTAGGGCAAAATCTGTAGGAGCAGTGTCCAAAAATGTGTTTGAAAAAAATCGTCCTGATTGTGGCACTATATGGGACAGATCCATGTTGAAGACATCAGTGTAGAACAAGTGTGTACCGATTTGGGTGATTTTAGGGCAAAATTTGTAGGAGCAGTGTCCAAAAATGTGTTTGAAAAAAACGGGGAGGGGAAAAGTGTGACGTGACGTGGCAGACTGACAGACTGACAGACAGCCGGTGGAGATTTTGATAGTAACTAATTGTTATTTTGATCAATGTTTGCCTGTTTTCTCTCCCACGGCACCACATCAATACAGCATGGAATTGTGGGTAAAATCCTATCCAACGACAACAAATATTCTATATTTCGGGTGGTCCATGGCTCAAATGCCGAATAAATAATGGACCTTGATATGAAAAAGGGTTGAAAACCACTGGTCTAAAATGTTTAATATCAACTATGGCATTAATGTGAAAATGTGTGAACTATTCCTTTAAACCTAAAACAACCATCTTTCTTCAGGGTGCTCCCTGAGCGCTGCCGGCCAATCAGAGAAAGGAGGGCCGCTGCAGGGAGAGTTGATATATAGAGTTGTAGATAAGGGGTCTGGTAGAGATCTCTCCAGTGAACAGCTAGAACTGCTTGTTTTAGCTGGGCACTGTTTTTCAGCTTGTGTGGAGGCAACGTAATCTACGTTGTGAAATATCAGGCTCGTACTTTGTTTTACTTTCATGCATTTGCTATTCAGATATTCATATATTCATGTGGGGAATCTACCCTGTGTAATCAATAAACCATGCTGAGTTTTATAGCTGACTGTTGCTCCTGTGTAACTTGTCTTTACTGGACTGTTAGGATATAGAACAACGCATCAGCATCTTGGCGTACAGTACCTTTGGTCCAGCTTTTCCTGTTGGTCCGCGCGGTCCTCTCTCTCCACGAGGTCCCTTTAGATCAGATCAGATCAGATAAGATAAGCAGTAGAGACAGAAAGGTATGAGAATAATGACATTATGATTCAGTTATACTCCAGCGGGCTGAAATGAAGCTCACAAATGAGTCGCAATGCGTCATGTTGTGAACTTGCGGCACTATAAACAAGGCTCTAAAGTCGGACAACTTTGTTTTTTTTACAACAAGGGTTCATATTTTGGATTGTAATTAAAGAAAAGAAAAGATAAGTGTTAAAATGTGTCCCAGCACCCCTGAGAGCCAGTCATCTCGGGGACTGTCATTATTCCCTGCAGCCAAAATGTTTTTTTTTTTTTTTTTGCTCTCTAAAAAGATAATGCCACAACAGCATCTCATAATATCTAGGCTACATTTCACTTAAACGCCAGAGCTTAACTCTGCATGTAAATAAGACTTTGTTTAATTAATGTGAGAGATCGGTACATAATTCTGTTAGTCCTCCCAGTTTATATTAGCTAAAATGCTAACTAGCCAGCCTTTGTTAGCCGTTTGTAGCCAAATGCGGTAATATCGGGACTCCATTACTTAGCGATGCAACCCACAGTATTTATCCCATTAATTTAATGCCACGTGTGTTCCAAATGAACAATTATTAACCACGTAATGTATGATTTTGTGTATTATTATTTATTATTCTTCCGCCGTTCTTCCGCTGTTTCTTCTTCTACGCTGGTGAAAATGATCCGTTCCTGCCTGGAGGCGTCTGTGACGTATGCGTTTGTCTTCTGTGAAGCTCCGGTGCGGAAGCTTCCTTTGTCACTGAGTTAGCTTAGCATTGAATAGATCAGTGTCGTCCTAAACTATCTAATTCTAACGTTCAGGGTGTTTGTTTTTTTGGACAATAAATTGACAGCCAAGAAAACATGGATGGAATGCAATCGTTCACTCGCCGTCGGAAAGTTGACTTTAGAGTAGACTATTCTGGTTGACTGGCTATGAGTGGCTAACGGCTAACGCTAGCTAGCGTTAGCTAGCGCTAGCTGCAGCGCTAGCTGCAGGCTATAAACAAATAAAACGTGACCCAACTCTATTGTTGCTCTCTTCTACAAGCTCACAACGCGAGGCGGTTAAGCCTGTAGATTGTGTTTTATTATCAGGTCAGATAATCCTTCTGACTGAAGTTACACAAACACTGATTATGCTACATTTAGCACAGTTAGCCCTGTTGCGCATGTAATAAATTCACTTCCACCTCGTGTTGAGCAGTTAATCCTATTTGCTACGTACGTCTACAAAAACCTTCATATTTCAAAGATAACGTGCTTACTGAAGTCTCACAGATGTCACAGTATGGTACGCTCAAGCAGAATTACCCGTATCTTTCGTATTGTTTAATAAACTGCATTTTAATCCGATCAGATGCCATTTTCTGTTGTTTTTCAGCCATGCAACCCCATCGGTTGCGAGGTGTACTGCACTTAGATACATTAATACCTTTTTAAGGAAACGACGACCGATCGGATTAAAATGCTCCTCATTAAATAATACGATCATTACGGGACATTCTGCTGGAGCGTACCCTATGGTGACATCTGTGAGCCTTCACTAAGCAATTTATCTTTGTAATCTGACTGTTTGTGTAGACGTATGTAGCAAATTGGTTAAACTGGTCAACAGCAGATTGTGTTGAATTCACGGTTGGCGCAGCGTAGCGTCTTTACATTTAGCCCAATAATGCTTGAGATGCTGTTGTGGCATTATCTTTTTAGAGAGCAATAACTAAAGTTTAAAACATACATAAACCACTTTAGCCCTATGTTATACCAAGGCTATTTGAAAATAGACGATCTACAAGCTCACAACGCATTGCGGTGCGACGCGTTGTGAGCTTGTAGATCTGCTATTTTCAAACATTTTGTACTTTTACTTTTGGTACTTTAAGTACATTTGGATACCAATACTTTTGTACTTTTACTCAAGTACATTTTTTGTTCTGGACTTTTACTTGTAACAGAGTGATTCTACATTGCAGAATTGATACTTTACTTTATTATAAAATGTTGGTACTTTTTCCACCACTGTGTAAACGTTTGTGTTCTCATGCCAATAAAGCTTCTTTGAATTGAAGATTGAATTGAAGATTGCTCCCCATGTGGCGGAGTCAGGTCATTGCAGGTTAGAAATTTATTTAAAACTTGAATATCTCAAAAGTACTATTTCAGCATGGCATCATTCTATAAGCCATATCTTCAAAACTGTTGGGTCAATCTCCACAACCAATATATCATTTTGTAGCTATGATCCCCAGCTTTCAAATGAAATGAAAACATGAAAATGAAAAAAATTGCAATGACTGGCTCTCAGGGGTGCTGGGACACAAATGTTTTCATTTACTTCTTTCTATCGTTTTAGCGATTCTAATGATTTTGGTTTCAGTGGTTGGGGGCATGCGTACAAGTGGCTAAATATGTATTTCTAGACACAATAAGCCCATTCCCAAAATGCACCACAATCTTTAATGGGCAGATGTGACTTATGGGGGCTAGTAGTGCTACTGTAAATAGTAATAAAGACATTGCTAGCTTATTGTGTCTAAAAAGATACATTTAGCCACTTGTACGCATGCCCCCAAATCAAATCAAAGTAATTAAAATCGCTAAAACGATAGAAAGCAGTACATGAAAACATTTTAACACTCATCTTTTCTATTCTCTGATTACAATCTAAAATATGAACCCTAAAAATATATATTTTTAGAGTATCTTTGATAGCCATTGGCTGGTCTTGTCAAAGTTTAAAGGTGATTTCTATCATGAGTTCAGATTACTGTTTACTAATAATAATCTATATATCAGCACAGATAATCCTGATGACCCACCGTTGGTCCTCTCTGGCCTCTTGGACCAGACTTTCCAGCTGTTCCCTGTGAGAAAAGAGAAGAATACAAACGTCAAATACCATCATACTCAAGTTGTATGCATGGCCTTTCTGGCTGCCTCTGACCGAGGTCAGGCCAGATCATCAACAACTACATAGAGAATTCAATAACAACTGCCTCCTTTGG
>NC_137822.1:59494100-59506600 GCF_963921795.1 Nannobrachium achirus
TGAAAGTTCCAATGATTGGCCGCTAGTTGCGCTGTTCTGGCACCAGAAGCAACATGTTCTCCATAGGATTCACTTCTATTCCCCCAAACTTTTCTTACCTTAATAAACATTTTCATAGGTACTTTATGGTTCCTGTCGCTAGTTTAAAGCCTCGTTTCAATCACCATGATATGCGTTTTGTGAAAATATGGTCCAATTTATGTTATATTTGATGTTAAAGCAGGGTATGCTGTAGGAGGGGCTCGTGATCATAGGCTTGTGATGATTCTTCTTCGTGTGCTTTATTTTCGGCAAGCTCAAGACAAATGTCCCATGTATCCCTGCGGTTGCACGTGACCGTTGGCAGCCAATAGCATTCGAGATGGTATCTTTTCTACCAATGAACGTTGATTTCCACAATGATGGCGTCACCCATACAACGGCCAAAAAAGCTTCATTTGCGCAGCATAGGAACCAATGGCTTTCCACCGTCCATATTTTTTTACAGTCTATGCGTTATATTGACATTGTAATGCCACTCGCAAATATCCTCACTGCCTATATATCCTCTAGCCTTCCTTAAATCCAGGACAGCTCCCTGACTTGGCCAAACAGTACAGTACAAAGCGCCGGTCGCGGACAGCATCAAAATTCCGGAGAAGCGTCGGGCTGACTGCTGCTGCTGTGCGGAGGGATCGCGCTAGACTGACTGACACCAAAAAGAAGGCACGCTTGAAAGCCTCGCAGACCCTTTGATCAGAGGCCTTTAAGCCTCCGAGACCGGAAACGCGCCCGCGTCGCGTTAAGATTTCAACCACTTTAACCATTATTTTATGCTTTAACTATCGAAAAATAGCAGATATACAAGCTCGCAGCGCGGCACCGAGTGCCGCGCTGCGAGCTTGTAGATCTGCTATTTTTGAAAAAAAATAGAAAATGTGTGCAAGCCTTTGGATATCTTTGACCCCATCTTTGGCCCGACTTCTAAAATCCTTCCTCTGAATCGGTGGATCTGAAACTTTTCTACGTCAAGGACCCCCAAAATTACACGTATTTGGCCGCGGACCCCCATCTCAAAATATGTTGATCCAGGGACCCCCCGGAAGCAAATATTTGAGTTACAAAAGTTTGCTTTGAAAAATATATATTGAAAAATGTGCACACATTTTCAAGATTTCTTCAAAAAAATGGCAGATCTACAAGCTCGCAGCGCGGCACTCGGTGCCGCGCTGTGAGCTTGTATATCTGCTATTTTTCAATAGTTAAAGCGTTCAGTGATTCTAGGCCTAAATGGCTTAATCATGTCCAGCGGCTATCAGAGCTGCGCGCCGGAGCGGAGCTCATACGTTGAAGGGTGGCCCAGCGAGAGGCCTGTCTGTACGCTCGCTGGCCTTGACAACACGAGCGCTGTCCGTCCGTCGGCTTTAAACCTCGTGGTGCTCAAACAGTGGGTCAGGACCCATTCGCGGGGTCACGGGGCCATTTTTCATGGGCCACGACTCGAGTAAAAACCCATTTTCTTTCTTCCTTCATAAAAAAAAGAAGAAAAAAAAGAAGATTGACATGAACGTACCTTTGGTCCTTGTCTCCCGGGGTAGCCTGGCAGTCCAGGAACACCCAGTTTACCCTGTAGAAGGAGAACATTTACAATTACAGCGGTAATAGAGGAGAGTGGGGTAAACTGAGACACTTTTTTAAAAGATAACTAAAAGATATATCAGTAAAAATGTAGACATGTCCCATAAATTAAGCAACCAGTTTGATGATCTAAGAGGACACGGCATCAGTCAAGTCAGAGCGCGGTGGTAACAATTTTTTTTATTATGAGACCTTACCTTCTCCCCACTGAGGCCGAGGGGGCCGGCGTCTCCAGGGAGACCGGAGCGTCCCTTGGGTCCCTCGGGGCCGTCCTCTCCTCTGGGTCCCGCGGGGCCCAGCTCTCCCTGTTCGGCAGAGGGCAGGACAACGTGTTAGCGCTCTGTTCCGTACGATTATCTGATTTGTCATCGTCAATGTCTAATATCAACGGTCAATAGAGGGTATGGGCACGACATCATCATCATACCCGGAAGTTATGCGGGAACGCCTACTGAGTGGCTTGACAGCCCATACATCCAAGAAAAGTCCCATCTGATTGCATTAAACAACGTTAAACAAGTTAAACTCACTTTGCCACTCTATTTGCCACATACCCTCTATATCAGGGGTCTTCAACAGGGGTTCCGGGACCCCTAGGGGGTCCTCAGAGTTACTAGAGGGGGTCCTCCAAATCTTTGTGTGATTCACCACTTGAACCCTATGTGGGTCCATATTTGGAGAATTTTAGCTGATCTACATGTCGGCTATTTTTGGCAAAGAGCTTTGGTGTAGAGGGGAAAAAGAGCAGACTAAGTACAGAGTGAAAGGTCAAGTTTATTAAGTATTGACGGTTCAGGTGGTTCAATATCCGAAAACACACATTGACATGAATCCAAAATACACTGACGATTGTGCTGTCAAACGATGAAACTATATGGAATCTATGAAAGGGTTATGGGGGTCCCTGCTTCATCTCTCTCTCAACTAAGGGGTCCTTGGCCAAAAAACGTTGAAGACCCCTGATCTAGATACCTTACATAAAAGGCCTTCTTCATCTACTAGGACAAGGAAGTGCCCAGAGATGAAAGCCAGAGATGATCTGGTAAGAAGACAAAATGCGGATGCCTCACGGCCCCCGACTTCACTCCTGCAGCCACATGACGTAAATACATCCTACTGGAAACCATCGATCAAATTAGAAGCAGTGCTCTTCCGAGCACAGGTCTCCACCAGGCCGTGCATCCTGGTGGTGCTACTGTATAATAGGCCAATGTAAAAAGGGTGGCATATGTTCTTCACCTTAGAGACCTTTCATGGCAATCGGACGCTGCATGCATGATTTGAAGCATTGTGTTCCAAAAAATGTATTTTGCTAAAGTCTACCTGCTGGTGGCGCTATAACAGGCCAATGTGAAAAGGGTATTGTTCCTTGACATAGTGGGAATATGTGTGGCAAATTTCACGGTAATTGCAAGCTGCGTTGATGATTTGAGGCATTTTGTTCAAAAACGGAGTAATCCTGCAAACTTTGGAAGCTAATATTAGCCAATCAGGATGGAATATGAAATATCAGACGGATCAGACTTGATCACATGACTATAGAGATACTGTGTACTGATTTGTGTTATTTTTGGAGAAAATCTGAAGGAGTAATATCCAAAAATGTGTTTTACATAAGTCGGCCCAAAGGTGGCGCTATAAAAGGCTGATGTGAAAAATGCAGGGCAAAGGTTTATCCTTGGCCTCTAGGGAGTGCGCTTACAAAGTTTGAAACTGATCGGTGGAGTTATAGGTAAAACCACAAATCGGCCTGTTATAGCGCCACCATGAGGCTGATTTCAAAAATTTGAAGTGGCATTTCTTCCTCGACGTAGTGGGAACGTGTGTGCGCGATTTCATGATAATTGCACTTTGCGTTTGGAATTTGAGGCATTTTGTTCAAAACGGCTCAATCCTACAAACTTTGGAAGCCAATCTTAGCCAATCAGGATGGAATATGCAAAATCGGACACATCCGTGTCGATCACATGACTGTCGAGATAATGCCTACCGATTTGTAGGATTTTTGGACAAAATCTGTAAGAGTAGTGCACAGAAATGTGTTTTGCGGACATCGGCCACTAGGTGGCGCTAGAAAAGGCCCATTTGAAAAATTTAGGGCAGAGGTTCTAGAATGGCATCCAGGGAATGTGTGTGCTCACTTTGGCAGCGACCGGGCCAACGGCGACTGAGATTAGGTGCACACAAACTGCGAGGACACACGGACGGACGCACGCACGCACGCACGCACGCACGGACGGACGGACGGACACACGGACGGACGAAGGGGAAAACATACTCTCCCCCATGCCTTCGGCTGGTGGAGACAATTAGCCCGAAGCCTAGCTTGCCGCTTGACAGAAATGAAAATTCAAAATAATGTTTGAAAGAGAAAAAAAGATTTTTGTGAACACCACATTGTGATTGGTCCTATCGTTTCATTCATCATCATTTACAGGGTGGAAGTACAGACGTAGTATTCCCCAGATTGTGGCGGAGACCATCTGGCTTCATGAGACATCTTGAAATTAAAAAAGGGTTGAGAATCACTTCTACTGCTAGTAGAATATATCGTCGTTGTCAAGCGGAAACCTCGTATCTCCAAGTTTCAAATGTGTAGGTTCTTTCGTAAAGTAAAGGCCTGCTTCATCATAGAAGGCGGTCGCACAAAAGTAGTGAAAACAGCAGATCTACAAGCACACAACGCCTCGCGGTGCGAGGCGTTGTGTGCTTGTAGATCGGCTGTTTTCACTAGTTTAAATCATTTTTAAAATGATAAATACAAAACGAACGGTTTTGGACATACAAGGTTTTCACCCGACAGAGACGATATGACAACGCAGACGCGGCAGCAGCCCACCGTACACCAAAAAAAGCAACCGCCACGTCTTCTGGTTTAGCCAGGGGCGTCACAAGGGGGGGGGGGAGTGGGACTGAGTTACTAGGGCCCAAGGTGGAGGGGCCTTGATTATTTTATACTTTAGCTATTGAAAAATAGCAGATCTACAAGCTCACAGCGCGGCACCGAGTGCAGCTCTGCACGCTTGTAGATCTGCTACTTTTGAAAAGTCGTGAAAATGTGTGCAAATCTTATATGTACTTTTTAAGCGAACATTTATAACTCAAATTTTGCTTCTGGGAGGTCCCTGGAACTAAATAATTTGAGATGGGGGTCCGTGGCCAAATACATGTCATTTTGGGGGTCCTTCACATGAAAATATTTGAGCACCACTGACATAGAAATGTAGTTTTTTCAAAAAACCTTAGAAGGATTTGAAATACTCAGACTCCGCCCAATTTTTTGCGATTTTTCAAAAATAGCAAGTCTACAAGCTCGCAGCGCAGCACTCAGGGCCGTGCTGTGAGCTTGTAGATCTGCTATTTTTCAATAGCAGATCTATGATGGAAGATGAAGATGGGTACAGAATTTGGTGCGACGCCCCTGGGTTTAGCCTACAGAACCATCCGTTCCGTGTAGCAGCTGCTGCCAGAACGCGGTGCGCGCGTAGCAGCTGTGAAGCTCTGCTTGAACAATCAAATAAGGCTATTTCCCCTGCTGTCTGCCCCACATAGCAGTCGTTAGGGTACATTTATTGCCTCCCTCTGTAAAGCCGCTGCCTTTTCTACCGGTGCTTCATATAGAGACACTCGCGGGCCACAAGCTATAAGTGACAGCATACAAAGTGGCTCAGACAACAAGCCACTGCCACTGTGGCCCAGCGGTGCGTGAACGCTATCCAGTTAAAGGCTTTTATACAGTATGTGCACACCAGCCGTGGCGTCAGTTCAGCAAAAGCTAAGGTATGGCAACATGACTGGTGTCTTGCACGCGCGCGAAGGGCGCGCGTGCAAGACACCAGTCATGTTGCCATACCTTAGCAACAGGCATGATGCTTTTTTTGGCCATACCTTTTTTTGGCCATACCTTGCCATACCCAATTGACGCCTCTGGCACGCACACATATACTACTAACACACACACGGACGCGCGCACACACACACACACACACACACACACACACACACACACTCACACACACACACACACACACACACACACACACACACACACAAATGCTCACACACACATGCACGCACGCACACACGGATAACAAGCAAACAGAAATGAAATCAAGCAGCCATGACTGTACTTGCATGTTTGCATGTTCTCCCCGTGTCTCCTAGAGGTAGATACCCTCACAAAAACATGCAGTAATCCTGGTCTCTATAATGCCTCCCCCTGGCCAGCCGGGGTGCCTGATGGAGGGGAAAGGAACTGGTTGGAATAACGTGTTCCTTCAACGCGCTACATCCATCCCAGGGAAATCCCCACTTGTCAGGTGAGAAGAAGTAACTTGGACTCCTCATGCACTGAAGGAAGCATGAGGTCAGTCTGTTGTCTCCCCAGGCGCGGCAGAGGGAGAGCAGAGCCCAGGATTACATAGGCAATTGGCACTGGGTGAAAAAAATGGGTTACAAAATCGTGGGATAAAAATTATAAAAAAGAATGACTGTACTTGACAGACAAGCAGGCCTATCAAACAAAACAATCAAACTCTCTCTCTCTCTCTCTCTCTCTCTCTCTCTCTCTCTCTCTCTCTCTCTCTCTCTCTCTCTCTCTCACCCCCTCCCCCTCCCCCTCACACACACCCACACACACATCCATTAGCATGTTTGAGAAATGAGCCATTTGGATTCCGGTCCATGCCCAGAGAGCCGTTCCCCCGAGTGCGGAGGCCTCTCTCTCTCTCTCTCTCTCTCTCTCTCTCTCTCTCTCTCTCCTCCTCCTCAAATCCTCCACTTTCATCAAGATCTGCTTCATCTCCGCACGAAGACGGAGAGGAGCCCCATGTCTCTCCCTCTCTCTGGTCTGAAGAGCTTTAACCCTGCAAGGCCCAGCGATGCTTTTTGGCAAAAGAAATTAAATCATTTTTAAAAAAATGTTATAATTAGTTTTCCTGTTCTTTTTTCACATTAACATAACCATTCAATCCTATTGTTCAGTATTACAATGCCATTGGCCTCGATATTTGCATATGAATACCCCCCACAGAGGCTGATATTCACACCACTTCAAGATCTAGTCCAGAGTCTGGACGAACAACATCTCGCTTTTTCACTGAAGCTATTCCTCACAAAAACACAAGTAAAATGCCTGTAATATTTTTTTTGGTTATCATAGAATGTCTAGAACATGTACATATGTTATTATTGTGAAAACATATCCCCAAAATGCAAATCAGAGCATGATTTATGATTTATGATTCATGGCTATAAAACCTTACAAAAACATTTTATTTTTTTTGGCAAGTAGAAATTAATTTGGGTCTTGCAGGGTTAAACTGCCATCGATTGCCTCTTCCTTCTCCTCCGCTCATCTGCACAAAGCCTGGCCAGGGATCAGCGGCAGAAAGTAACCCAGAACGTTTACTCGAGTAGATGTACTCGAGTAACAATTTTGTGGTACTTTTACTTCATGTTTGATGTGAGGGACACTTATGATTCTCACTGTAAAAAAACTGTGGTTTTCCTACGACCTGACAGAACAAACCCTGGATTGCAGTCTAAAGTGGGGAGGCATCGGCGGGCGCGCCTAACAATCGTTGCCCTCTTCGTCTTGAGGTCGTTGGGTTCAGCAGGGAGAGATAATTGGAAAGTGGCACCAGCGGGATAAGGGAGAAAGTCCTTATTATCAAACACTCTTCTGCACGCACGAGCGCACGCACACAACCACACACACACACACGTGCGGTTTGCATTACTATACAGGTGAGGACATTGGGATTTACGCCAAAATCACAAATGCCATTATTTTGTTGGCCTTTTTTAACTAAAACGAATGTCCAAATGACTAATGCCAAACACTAAACCCAACCTGAATCTTTTTCCTGTTTGTAAGATTATCTCCCGTAATCTTCTTTTTTTTTTTCTTTTTTTTTAACCATAACACAACAAGTATTGACGGTTCAAGTAGTTAAATATCTGAAAACACAAATTGACATGAATTCAAAATACACTGATGATTGTGTTGTCAAAAGATGAAGACTATGCTTGAAGGGACACTTGGCACACGCACGCACGCACACGTGCACACACACACGCACGCACGCACGCACGCACGCACGCACGCACGCACGCACGCACGCACGCACGCACACACACACACACACACACACACACACACACACACACACACACACACACACACACACACACACACACACACACACACACACACACACACACACACACACACACACACACACACACACACACACACACACACACACACACTGGTCAGTCAGGCTGCCAACCTGGAGAAGCAACCTTATGTTTGCTCATTACCCACAATTCCACAGTGGTCACAGCGGCTTTTAGAAGCAGCCACAGCTAAAAGAAAGCAGCGGTCGATACCGCCACGCGATTAGTTTAAGTCAAGGGCACAGCCAGGGACTCAGGACTTATTTTCCCCCGACAAAAGTCTTTTCTTCGGCGGACACATGCCGAGGGCAAGCGAAAACAACAACTCGAGGCACCTCAGATCTTTTCCCCCAACTTTGTTTGGGCTTTATCGACGGACCAAAGGGATTCTCAGTCAGAGGGCACAAAGATACAGCCAAGGGCGTGACAAGAAGGGGGAAAGTGGGACTGAGTTACTAGGGCCCAAGGTGGAGGGGCCCTAGTAACTTTAGCTATTGAAAAAATAGCAGATCTACAAGCTCACAGCGCGCTGCGAGCTTGTAGATCTGCTATTTTTGAAAAGTCATGAAAATGTGTGCAAATCTTTGAACATATTTTTATGTATTTTTTTTAACTTTGTAAATCAAATTTTGCTTCTGGGGGTGGTCCCTGGAACTAAATATTTTGAGATGGGGGTCCGTGGCCAAATACATATCATCTTTGGAGTCCTTGACATGAAAAAGTTTGAGCACCACTGACATGGAAACTTTTCTTGCACAGATTTTCACAGTTTTTCAAAAATAGCAGATCTACGAGCTTGTATATCTGCTATTTTTCAATAGCAACATTCATGGGGGGGCCCGCAGTGAATCCTTGTACCCAAGGCCCAGATTTTGGTGTGACGCTCCTGGATGCAGCTGGTATATCGAGCAAAACAAAAAAGAACTAAAACTATAAAAGGAGGACTTTCTTACCCTGTCGCCTTTGATGCCCATATCTCCCTTGAAGCCGGGGAATCCATCCTCACCCTGGGAGCAAGTAAACAAATGGTAAAGACAGAGGGGAGAAAAACGACAAGGGAAAAAAACACAGTTTGAGGAAGACAGACAGACAGATGGACAGACGGTCAGGGCGGGTTTCAGTTGCCATAGAAACCCATCATGATCATCATGGTCTCTTAAAGGGACGGTGCCATAGTTTTGTACTTTTTCTGGTTTTCATGTGTGGTTGTTACGAGCAATTATGTATTCCCTTTGTATCTGGGGTTTCTTCCTGGAGGCTGACACCTTGTGGGTCAAAAGTGCCAATCCAAAAACAGTGAGTAAATGACATCATATAATCATCCCCTCCCCTTTTTACGACCCAAACACTAAACTGTACAACAAGCGTTAATTTAACTCTGGGAGTGTACCAATGGACCCATATAGGTCCATTTGGTTACATTTGTTCCACTTATTATGCATGAATCTCAATATATCTGTCTGTATTCTAAATCACTCCCACCCTATTCACTAAATAGTGTACTATACAGTGAGTACTACTCACTATACAGTACTCATCCCACGCATATCGAAAAGTAGGACACACAGCTGATGGTCGCTCGTAAAAACGCTACGGCATTCGGAGGATGAAAACAACGCAGACGTTCGTCTGGCACGCGACAGCCTCATTAACGGCGGCGTGCTTTTTTTCTTTTTAGGTTCACTAATGAGTTGTTCACTACAATCCAATCCCGATCCTACAATCCTCTATACAGAACGACCTGCGGTACCAGGGAGCAGTGAATTAGTGAGGGATTTGAGTACACACAGACACAGACAACCTCTCTAAATCCTCCGGTGGTCTGCGCGCTCTCTTACCTTCTCGCCCTTTCCTCCCTTCAGGCCTCGCACGCCGTCCGCGCCCTGCGACAGACAGACAGACAGACAGACAGAAAGAAAGAAAGACAGAGAGAGAGAGAGACAGACAGACAGACAGACAGACAGACAGACAGACAGACAGACAGACAGACAGACAGACAGACAGACAGACAGACAAGAAGTTATTGGCTGATGACAGCAACACACCGCCGGTGTCGGGTGGAAACCTTGTACTGTATGTCCAAAAACGTTCCTTTTTAGTATTATTATTATAAAAAACATTTTAAACTATTGAAAATAGCCGATCTACAAGCACACAACGCCTCGCATCGCGAGGCGTTGTGTGCGTGTAGATCGTCTATTTTCACTACTCTTGAGCAATGCTCTTGTATGATGAAGCGGGGCTTTAATTTAGAAAGAAAGACAAATAAAAACACATTTTGAAACTTGGAGATACAAGGTTTCGACCCGACAGTGACGATACAAAACAGGCCGGGCCGCACGGGCGGCGCTACGTCCCGACAGATCAACGTCGCGCGGCCCCCACAGTGTTTAACGGCTGCGTTATGGCAGCTAAGCGATATTTGGGCGAAGCTGGCTGGTTCGTTGTGTGCGTTGATTCGATTCCAACGGCACAGCAGATACATCTCTGTCACTGCCCCCCCAAAAGCTTGAAGCTGCATCTTGCCCTAGTCCGCCTTTTCTCTCTCTCTCTCACGCACACACACGCACTAGGGGTGTAACGATATAGTAACTGAATCGAAACATCGATTTTAATTTGCAATGATCTACTATATTCGATATGCAAAAGCATATATCGTACCGTACCGTTTTGGCTTTGTATCGTGTCGGTATCGTTCTACAATGCAGATAATCGGTATTGAATCGTTTTGCAGTGCAAATAATTGATTGTATGGAAACTAAGTATTTGTCCCTTGTATTAAGCAAATTTAAGAAGGAAAATGAAAAAGAGGGATTTAATTACTTTTCCATTCCATATAGCTACTCTTAGTCTATCGATAAATGTGTGTAATCTCTGTGTTCATGTCAAGGTGCGGGTTTGTCCATGTGTTGAAATGTAATGTCCATGCATTTGCTAGAGAATCACAGTGTTTACTTATTTGTATCCATAATAATAGATTTTTCCCTTAAAAACATGCACTATTGACATGTTTTATTTAATTTCTTTGCTAAATAGTTACCATATCGATTTTAAATCATTGAATGGAATCGTATCGCCATGAACGAACCAACATCGTCCGTGTAACGTATCGTTAACCATATATCGTGATGCGTATCGTATCGCTGTTAAAATGTAAGCCATTTACCTCGTGCCGCAACCCTGAAAAAGTGGTAAATCAGGCAACAACCCACGACCCTCGAATGGTAAATTGCTTTTCTACCACTTCTACCATATAAATGAAAGAAAACACAGTTGTAACTTGAAATGTTACAACTGCAACACAACAGTGGGAGGGGTCCATGAGCCAACTCAAGGTTGTTGACTGATTTACCACTGTTTTAAGCCAATCAGAATCCAGTATCTGAACATGTGACCACAAAAAGTGGCAGAAGTATCGTTACACCCCTAGCACGCACGCACGACGGTTAGCCGGAGTTCAAACCACCAGGGAGGGGACAGTTTGCCAGACACAGAGCCACCAGGGTAATCTGCTCCCCCGGCGAGCGATTTAATGACTTCGACCTGCCCAACCTCTCTCTCTCTCTCTCTCTCCACGTGGGCCGTTTGATGCAAATTCTTTTGTCTGGGTCCTGTATCAGTTGGCAACGACTCCAGAGATCAAAGATTAATGTCCTTAATGGCCGACGGAGACATTAGGACTAATCCACCGCCATGTTTCCAATCACGGAGCGATCTCAAAACGGCCTCTTACGAGCTACGCTATGGGCAGTGCAAGTTAATTGCCGTTTCTGATTAGTTTTCTGTGTATTTGTGAATGCTGTTGCTGATGATTTAAAGGTAGGGCAAGTGATTTCATTTCATTCAAATCATAACAAAATGGGTCTATGTTCTGATAGTACTACTATAGAGTGTTTGGTCCGTGTTTGGATGTTATCGCCTGTGAGGAGAAAAAAACGGTTTCAGTTTTGGTGGAGGACACAGGTTTTCCTCCATTCAGCCTTTAAAACCATCTTAAGAACGGTACAGACACATATGTGACTGAGGCTGGAGGAAAGGTCCATAAGTTGGCAATAGTAAAGTCCAGCAAATTAACAAAATAGGTTTGATTTTTAGATTTTTGGTGTTTATCCTTTTTCCCCCTAAAATCTAGGAGTGTATGTTTGAGAACCTTCTCATTGCAACAAATATCCATTTTAGAATCATTAAACAGCTTAAATTAGTTTGTAAACAGAGCTGTGTTTTTGTGTTTCTTTACACCCCTCTGAGGGGTGGAGACACACATTAACATGTGAAAGCCAACATTTACATCTGCAGTTTCTGTTAGCTAATGTGTGGTTGTTGTTCTCAGGTTTCAGCTACAGATCACCACCAATAGGTTAGGGCGGGTGAGGGGTGGAGTTAACAATCCATTGTTCACACCCCTTACCTGACTGCCAGTAGTGTGACAAGCTTTGAGAGGCCTTTACTCAGATTCTTGGTTCGAGGTTTAACTACATTCAAATAAGCATATCTTCTTCAAATATATTCCGATTGCAATGAATAACACATCATTTGAAAGTTTATATTCTGTACTTTCATGATCTGCAAAAACCTGAAAAAAGACCAATGCCAATATATATGGACCTTTTCTCCAGCATCGGTCACATATGTGCCAATATTTGGGATCTTTGTGAACTTAACAGTCTGGTCGCCGAGATGCGTTCCATCTGTGGATCGCGTGC
>NC_137822.1:59509100-59511600 GCF_963921795.1 Nannobrachium achirus
GCGGCACTCGGTGCCGCGCTGTGAGCTTGTATATCTGCTATTTTTCAACAGTTAAAGCATTCAATAATTCTAGGCCTAAATGGCTTAATCACAGTATTACAGAAGTACTGAAGGCTATTACTGGGCTTTTTAAAGCCCAGGCCTGTCTGTCATGGCGTTCACGCTACGGCGCACACGTGCACGCACGCGCGCGAGCACGCCACAGCCGCACGCACAGACAGCCGTGCACTGACGCACACACAAAGCATGCATAATGCAAGAGGACAAAATAGGCACATCTAAACAGTACAAATCACACACGGTGCAAAATATGCACATTTAAAATTGGATATCCAGTGAAAATAATAATAATAGCCTAATAAAAATAAATGTGTTAAGGTAAATTGATTCATTGTATTCTCTTGAGAGAGGAGAGAGAATGTAGAATATTATTAAGGTCGACAGAAGATGGAACAATGGATGAATAAATAATGTAATATCAGGAATAGATTGTATACGGTAAATGGATGAGTATGCTATAAGGAGAAACAAGATTGTGTACAGAAAATGAACAGCAGTTGACGTTTCTAAAGGGATTTTGGTCATTAGACCAGGGGTTCCCAAACCCTTCATATAATTGGTCCTCACAAATGCTCGTGATAAGGTGCCATCTTATGTCTTTCTATTGGGTCTGTGTATCAGAGGACAGTTCAGAAACCCGCCTACCAGTGACATCATCATTAGGCAGGTTGTTTTTGTTGTTGAAACAAACAATTTCAAAATGTTCATTTTAATTCGCATCAACGCGAGAACAATGGCTTCCATTATAGCAAGTTCGATGGGAAAGCGTGATCGAGGTAGGCCAATCAGAGGCAGGTGGGGGCGGGTCTTTTCTCAACCCAGGGTGAGATCGGATGTAAGAACTGAGTAGCCTGGCCAGCCAGCCTCATACTGTGCTTTCATTCACTCACTCATTCCTTCCCACAATATAATGAGTCGGACTTTGGGTTATGGGCAGCTTGAAAAGTGGGCGGGAGTACTTGCCTTGACAGACAGACTCCTCTAACCAATCAGCGTAGCAAAACATCTGTCATCACAGTGCAGCCAGTCGGAAGAACGGCAAACAAACACGTCTTTTCGGACGATGAACTCCGCTAGCGCATACTCCTGTTCCTTTTTAATTGTTGTAATTAATTCCAACTCTGAAATAACTTCACTTATTGCTTGTTTTATCGTTTCAGCGTTAACTGTTACACTTGTTGCATCGAGGGCAGCCATTGTTGTTTTGAAAATGCTGCAGCAAACATCTACTTCACCATCTACACATGGACCAATCAGGGGAAGCTTTTCACTTGTTGTGCGTACAGCAGTTGAGACGCAGTCACTGATTGGCCCCGATCATTTTCTGATTCCTCATACTCTGTGCCTATAGGCCCAGACCTGATACTGGGGAAGGAATGAGTGACTGAGCACGAATCAGGGCTGGCTTGCCAGAGTGTACAAATAAACCCTCCCGAACCAAAGACTGCACAGATTGTACTCTCCTCGGAATGGTTGAGAGTGGTTCATCTGTACTGTACTCTCTGACTGACTCTTCAAGATTAGATTAACATGAGTGTGTGTAGCCTCGCGTAGCCAGGCTTTACTCATCTGCGAAGAGAAAAGCCTGGTCAAGATATGAGGCAGAGACCGTTCTAGGAGGTGGGGCTGAATATTCGCGGAAGTTGTCGTCTTTTCACAGTGCGGTGTCCCTGCAAACGTATTCCCCGCTGGAAAAAAATCGTGTCTACGTCTCCTGCTCCGTCGGTTGTGCTCACAATAAACAATATATAAACTAAAACATTGATTCAGGTGATGTTACACCTAGAGCGAGTTAAGAGCTACAATCTATTTTAGTTCTTTCGCTGGGGAATGTAAACAGACCCGCACCGCATGACGTAACTTCCGTTAAACACAGACTTCCGCTAGAAATCTTGGAACCAAGCGGAAGTCATATCTTGGCCAGGGTGGTGTGTGTGTGGGTGTAGTCTGGTAGGATTCACCTTGAAACATGGGCTGCATATTGTTGTAGTGTTTTTGGTTGGTTTCTTTTCTGAATGTTTTGAAGGTTTGCACAGGGCTCTACTTCCTGTATTGTCCCAGCTCAGATTCTGAGCCTGGGACAACTTCCTGCCCCAGGAATATCATAGTTTTGGCCCAGAGGTTCTTCTCGCCCCCCTAGTGGCGAAAAAAAGAACCTCTGGGAACTCAGATTGGTGTGGGTGTGATTCGCGGGGCCTCAAACACTCACCGGGGGGCCGTCAGCTCCTGGCATCCCTGGCAGACCTGGTTTTCCTGTAGGTCCCTGAAGGGAAGAAGAGTACAGAAGATGAGAGGTCGTTTAGAGCACTAAATGTTGATGCATTACATTTTGTATAACACGGTTCTGTTGTGAAAAAAGCAGATCTACATGCTCACAATGCCTCACTTGTGAGCATGTAGATCTGCTATTTTCACAATTTCTTTCTCCAATGTTTGACAA
>NC_137822.1:59516600-59556600 GCF_963921795.1 Nannobrachium achirus
CTACAAGCTCGCAGCGCGGCACTCGGTGCCGCGCTGTGAGCTTGTAGATCTGCTATTTTTCAATAGTTAAAGCATAAAATTATACACTATACTGTGTACCCGTTTTGAATGGGTTAAACTCTGCTGGGTACGACTACTGCCACTACATCAACAACAACTACATTTCGGTTCAGGCTGCCTTATTGCCTTATCTGTCAAATAAAAAAAAAGAAAAACATACTGCCAAAGCAAATACCGTTGTGCCCTTTCAAAGCTTCAGTATTTCCTCTACTTTTTTACACAAACCAAATGAATGCCGTCCACGTAAAGACATAACCTATGGAAGCAGGCAAGTGTAGAGGGACATGTGTGTACTCACAGGAGGTCCGGGGGGTCCCTGAGGTCCCTTTGGTCCCAGCAAACCACGAGGCCCCTGAGGAAAGAAGAGGACAGGGGAGTCAGAACAGCATCAGAGAGAAGTCACAATTCATTATGAGGAGGACTTCACCACTTTTCAACCTACGGTATCTTCATATAATAGGTCCGACTCCTCACTAATGTTCATAATAAAATAGCGCAATTTTTTTCTACTCGGTCCAAGTCTCCTAGGAGAGCTGTGGGAAGTTCAGAATCCATTGTCTTGTGACATCATCATTTAAAAAAAAAAATATATATATATATATATATATATATATATATATATACAGTATATATTTTTTTATTATCGCGAGAACAATGGCTTCCACTTTAACATTGCAACTTTTCAGGAATAGAAAGCCTGCAGTTTCTATAAGCTGGATTGGCAATCGATGATGTCACAAGACGATGGGTTTCTGACCTGCCCACAGCCCTCCTCTGAGAAAAAAAAAACAAAAAACAATTTTTAGTGAGGACCAATTATATGAAGATAGGTTGAAAAGTGGTGAAGTCCTCCTTTAAGAATGATATCTCTGGAAACAAGCTGACACAATAAAGTCCATGAGATCACATGATCCAAATAGGAACACATGCTAAACATTCATTTTGCAGCCCTTGCAGCTCTGCCTATCACAGAACACCTCAGTGCGCCATGAATGATGACTGACTGATGTGTTGCTCTGAATGGAAGACTCCAAACAGCACACCCTGGTGGACAAAATAAACCACTGCACTGAATGATTTGAGAGGTTAGGATGTTATTATAACAAAGCTTGATGTGAGACCTCTGGATGTGTGTGTGTGTGTGTGTGTGTGTGTGTGTGTGTGTGTGTGTGTGTGTGTGTGTGTGTGTGTGTGTGTGTGTGTGTGTGTGTGTGTGTGTGTGTGTGTGTGTGTGTTTTAGAAAAGATGAGTGTTAAAATGTTTTCATTTACAGCGTTCTATTGTTTTAGCGATTTAAGTTTTTTGATTTCACTGGGTGGGGGCATGCGTACAAGTGGCTAAATGTCTTTGCTACTATTTACACCAGCCCCCATATGTCACATCTGCCCATGAAAGATTGCGGTGCATCTTGGGAATGGGCTTATATTGTGTCTAAAAAGACTTGCATGCAAATCAAATCGTTAAAATCACTAAAACGATAGAAAGCAGTAAATGAAAACATTCCAACACTCATCTTTTCTTTTCTCTAACGACTATCTAAAATATGAACCCTCGTTGTAAGAACCATTGGGGGCAAACGCCGCAAATTGCTTTGTGCAATCAAAGGCCGCAACAACAGGCAGCGGGAATGGAGCTAGCTCTCAGAGAGAGAGAGTGTGCGACTGTGCGTGCATGTGCATGTGTGTGCGTGCGTGCGATGTGGAACGCGATCACTCACCGGCTCACCGGGCAGTCCCCTGGGTCCGATCTCTCCATCGTCTCCCTGGGCGACGCGAGGGGAGACAAGGAGGAGAGAATGGGTCAGAATGGAAGCATCGGAGGAGCAGTGTTAATGACAATGGAGGAGGAGGAGGAGGAGATTAGGAGCGGTATGTGGAGAAAATACTCACATTTCTTATAGTCTAGTAGGAAAGAGTTTTTCTTAATCCTTAAAGGCATGGGGTCTTAATCCTTCAACAGGGGGTCCGGGACCCCTAGGGGGTCCTCAGAGTTACTACAGGGGGTCCTCCAAATCTTTGAATGATAGAAACTTTTTTTTCTCCTTCTTTATATTAACCACTTGAACCCTAGCGTCCATATTCTGAGAACTTTTGCGGAAAATAGCAGATCTACAAGCGCACAACGCCTCGCAGCGAGCTTGTAGATCGGCTATTTTCGGCAAATAGGTTTGGTGTAGAGGGGGGGGGAAAGAGCAGACTAAGTGCAGAGTGAAAGGTCGAGTTTATTAAGTATTGACTTAATAAACAATTCTTCTTTAAGTAGCATGTGAGGGGTCTAACTAGGGGTGTTTCATGATTCTGAATCCATTGCAAGCATTTGTTTTGCACGAAAAACATTCCTTGGGCTAAAAACGGCCCCACAAAACTATGGTTTCACAGTATCATAAGATTTAAGTAGACTAAATCTACAGTTGACTTTGTAGATGAAAACAATATTTTGGCAGGCCTTGATGGCGGCGCAATGGCGGATTTTACACTTGGTCACATGCTGAAAATAGCCGATCTACAAGCTTCACAATGCGACGCGTTGTGAAGCTTGTAGATCTGCTATTTTCAGAGCGCAACACCCGAGCGCAGCCAAACATGACTTGTCTTTTAGTTCTACTGGATCTCTCTCCACTAGTCCCTCCCTGACATTTGAGTCTAGTTTGAATTTGGTAGTCTTTTAGTCATCATTCATAGCTTAGTTTTCTTTTTTGTCAGCAAAAAAACTGAACATTTTCCATCATAGTTTTAGTCGACGGAATGATCTGACTGCATCTGAGATGAGAGAGAGAGAGAGAGAGAGAGAGAGAGAGAGAGAGAGATAGAAACAGAAACAGAAACAGCAACAGTCAGAGAGAAGTTCAAACGCAGTATACTCACTCTCTCTCCATCCTCTCCGGGACCTCCGGGTGGTCCCGAGGGTCCTGAATCTCCCTACAGGAAGACACACACACACACACACACACACACACACACACACACACACACACACACACATGAGGAAAGGTCAATGCACACAAACACATGCCACGCTCACGTTCACACGCGCCATATGGATGTACACGCACGCACACGCACGCACACGCGCACGTGCACCCACACACACACACACACACACACACACACACACACACACACACACACACACACACACACACACACACTAGGCCAATCACAATTGTTTGACATAATCACAATTATTTTGTCATAATTGTCATAATCGTTTCCATGCTGAAAAGAAATCTAATATTTTCAAACATTTTTTCAAATAGTGGAAATAGCCGATCTACAAGCTCACAACCCGTTGCGAACTTGCGATGCGACACATTGTGAGCTTGTGGATCGGCTTTTTCCACTATCAATGTTCTTTTTTAAGTATAAAGTCAAACATGTCCTTATTTTTTTTTTATATTTAGGTTACGTGTCATATCTGCCATGTGCAACTTCAAACACACACACACCACACATGCACACAGAAACAAAAACGAGCCTTACTCTGTGTCCCTTTTCACCTGGAAGCCCGGCTAGCCCATCAAAGCCTCGGTCTCCCTGGCAACGAGAGACAACAACGGTTAGAGCGACATTTCAAGCAACCATGGCGTAATGGTGAAATGTGCTGCAATGCACTGTAACGACATGAGGTTCAGTGGGTCCATCAAATACTGTCACGTCAAGGACGGTCCCGGTAATATGTATTCGGCTGTGGACCCCCCATTAGGGCATTCACCAAATATTCGAATATTCGAATATCAAAGTCATTATTCGACGTTGTTCACCAAAGTTGAATATTTGCGTTTTTTTTCTCTTTAAAAAGATATATACTGTAGTTTATAAAGCTTGGCGAGATTGGAAGTCATAAGAATGAGTTGTCAATGCCCCTGGTGGATGAATTTGTTAATGCTCTATACCAGGGGTTCTCAAACCTTTTTAGGCCGTGACCCCCAAAATAAACATATTTGAACTGGGGACCCCCACCCTGACAAGCACTTGGAATTGTAGGTATTACATTTAATGTGATTCGGTTCCGCAGATAAATATTGTGAAAATAGCAGATCTACATGCTCACAACGCCTCGCAAATGTTCTCCTCTTGCTTAAGATTTGACAGTTTGGCCAGTCCTGTCGAATATTCGACTATTCGAATACTTTGAGGTCGAATAATTCAAATACTAAAAATCACTATTTGTGAATGCCCTACTGTGGACCCCCCATCTGAAAGGACTTGTTGCCAGGGACCCCACATAAAGAAGATCTGTCAAGGTCTGTCGACGCGTGTCAATATTCTTCGTTTAGCAATGCAAATAATTGATTGTATGGAAACTAAGTATTTGTGCCTTGTATTTGGCAATTGTAAGAGGGAAAATGAAAAAGAGGGGACTAATTACCTTTCCATTCCATATAGCTTCTCTTGGTCTATCGATAAATGTGTGTAATCTCTACAATGTCCATGAATTTGCTAGATAATCACAGCATTTACTGCCATAATAATAGATTTTTTTACACATTTTACACAAATTTCATTTCTTTGCTAAATAGTTACTTATCGATTTTAAATCATTGAATCGAATCAAATCGCCATGAATGAACCAACATCATCCATGTATCGTATCGTTAACCATGTATCGTGATGCGTATCGTATCGCTGTTAAAATGTATCGTTACAGCCCTAGTTGCAATGTAACAAGTTGTGAGCTAGAGAATTTTAGACATTTCAAAATGTCAAAAGTGCCCACTTTGTCTATAAATAGCAAGAGGACTGTGAGGTTTATGGCAGAAAGTCTGCCTTCAGCCAAAATGCTTTTTCCATCAAAGCTTGTCAATACTGGAAATGAGTTCCCAGTCACACTAAGGGAAATCCCTCACTTTCACAGCTTTTAAAGGGCAATTTTGGTTAAAAAGCAACCAGTCTTGTGTTCCCGTATGACTTATCAGTCCACAATAGAGTAGTAGTAATAGTCTTAATCTTTTCTTACTTTTCTTGATTCTTATTTTCCTATTTTACTGTGTTTGAAATGTATACCATGTATTTGTATGCTGTCTTCTTATGCCTCGTTATGTCAGTATTGTTTAGTGTTTAATGCCTGGGGGACTATGGATGAAAAGTAGCTTATCCCTGCAAGACCCAAATTCATTTCTACTTGCAAAAGACATTTTTCAACCTTTCAGATGGTGTTGTAGGTGTACTTTGGAGAGGAAAATGTAATGTTTTTGGAGAAAAGAAGAAAAAATCATCATTTTTGTAAGGTTGTATAGCCATAAATCATAATTCATGCTCCAATTTACATTTGGGGGGTATCTTTCACAATAATAACATATGTACATGTTCTAGATGTGGAATATCAGCCTCTGTGGGGGGGTATTTATATGCAAATATCGAGGCCAATGGCATTGTAATACTAAACAATAGGATCCAATGGTGATGTTTTGATGAAAAAAGAACAGGAAAACAAATTATTTCAAGTCTTTTCTTTTTTGATAAAATATAAATGTTGCCAAAAAGCATCGCTGGGCCTTGCAGGGATTTATGCTAACACCGGCTACTTTACACTTGCACACTGGTGTGCATTAGGCCTAGGGTTCATCAACACACATACCTCGAGTCCAGGCATGCCTAGCCATTGAAAAATAGCAGATATACAAGCTCACTGCGAGCTTGTAGATCTGCTATTTTTGAAAAGTCGTGAAAACGGGCGCAAATCTTTGAATATTATGTATTATTAAAGCGAACATTTGTAACTCAAACGTTGCTACTGGGGGGTCCCTGGAACTAAATATTTTGAGGTGGGGGTCCGTGGCCAAACACATATCATTTTGGGGGTCCTTGACATGAAAATGTTTAAGCACCCACTGGCATAGAAACATGATTTCTTTTCAAAAACCTTTATCAACACACATACCTTGGATCCAGTCTGGCCCGGCATGCCTCTAGCGCCATCAGCTCCTGCACGACCCTGCAGAATATAACATAACATCAACACATCACCAACACGTACCACAATCAGGACACGATTCTGTACAGTGAAGACCACGATGGACGGAACGGGCCTGGCTCTGTGTTTCCCAGTGTCGTCGTGACACAGAATATCGGTGCTCTTTCTTTCTGTTCCGAAGTGTCTTTTAATGTCATGACATCAATGTAACGTCTGCAAGTGCTTGTGGACGAGTGGATGGATGATTTGATTTGACCTTACTGTTACTTTAGGGAAACTCCGGTTGAAATGCCAGCCCACTACCATGGTGCAATGTCATGATGTTGTACCTAACGTGTATGTCTTTGGACCTTCCGTCTCCCAGACGCTTGATTTGGAATTGTACATCAGTTCCGGGCGGGAGCACTTGTTTTCTATTGAACATGACGGAGGCACGCTGTCTCAGGCGACCTTGATCCATGTGAGATCTACAAGCTCTCTACAAGCTCACAAAGATCTCTACAAGCTCACAATGCGATCGTCTATTTTCAAATGGCAGAAATGTATATATATATCAGGCGCGGAACTACCGGGTAAGCTGGCTAAGCGGCTGCTTACCGGCCCGGGACTCCTAGGGCCGGGCCGGTTGCCGGTCAGTATCAGTCCAAATGACCCTAAATCTGACTGACCGTCAGTCGGAGTCCTACCTCGCAATTGGGTCCACTTTCTGTATCGCGCTGCCTCTGTTACACTTATTTCATCGATCATTGTATACCAAAATGTATGTAGGGTTGAAGTGATTAGTAATAATCAAAATCTACAAAGTAACTAAATAACTAAAGTAACTACCGTATTTTCCGGACTATAAGGCGCACTTAAAAGCCTTTAATTTTCTCAAAAAACTACAGTGCGCCTTATAGTCCAGTGCGCCTTATATATGGAGCATTCATTGACATTGGCATTCCCTTTAGCACAGCTCCATCTGTTGGATGCATAACGCAACGGTAGCGTCTATTATGTACGCCTTATAGTCCGGTTCGCCTTATATATGAAAACAGTTCGAAAATAGACCATTCATTGACAATGCGCCTTATAGTCCGGTGCGCCTTATAGTCCGGAAAATATGGTAAATAACTAAAATGAGCCATTCTTTTGAACGGCTCTTTGAAAGGAACGGATTCCCAGAGATCCGTCTCACTTCAAAGAACCATGAATCCCATCTTTAGCGCTGTGGCTTCATGGTCCCATGCTTACCCTCCTGCCGGGCTTTCCCGAAGGGCCGCTCGATCCCATTGGTCCGCGAGGCCCCTGGAAACAAACAGGAACAATGTTCACGTCTAAATGTAATGTTATTAGGCCTAATTGTAATGTAATTAGGCCTAATAATTGAATGCTTTAACCAGTGAAAAATAGCAGATATACAAGCTCACAGCGCGGCACCGAGTGCCGCGCTGCGAGCTCGTAGATCTGCTATTTTTGAAAAAGTCGTGAAAATCTTTGAATAATAATAATGTATTTTTAAAGCGAACGTTTGCAATTCAAATTTTGCTTCTGGGGGGTCCCTGGAACTAAATATTTTGAGATGCGGGTCCGTGGCCAAAATAATACATATCATTTTGGGGGTCCTTCACATGAAAAGGTTTGAGAACCACTGACACAGTAGTGCTCAGACTAACTGAGCTCCAGTTAAGTGAAATGGACCTTTTCTTTGACGATGGCTGGCCAGATTGCTGACATAGAAACATAGGTTTTTCAAAAAATCTTAGAAGGATTCAAAAGACACTTATAGAATCCGGTCAAAATTCAAATTTTCCACGATTTTTCAAAAATGGCAGATCTACAAGCTCGCAGCTGTGAGCTTGTATATCTGCTATTTTTCAATAGTTAAAGCATACAATAATGATACACAATAATGTGTACCCGTTCTAAACGGGCTTAATATAATGTTTAATTCTACGATCTGAGAAATCACTCCCGAAATGAGTTCTGTTGAGCGTGGTTTCACTTACCTGGGGGCCACCCTCTCCAGACTCTCCCTTCAGACCCGATGTACCAGGAGAACCCTGAGGAATGAACACGTCTTCGTTAGCTCGCCATTTCATAACATCTAGACCAGGGGTTCTCAACCTGTACAACATTTTTTTTAACTAGCGATAGGAACCATAAAGTATTCATGAAAATGTTAATTAAAGTTGTACTATGTAACTTTTTTTATAAAACAAATCTTAAAATTCTCCTAACTATTAAATCACAAAAGTTTTAGAAGATCCGCGCCGTGAATTTCAGCCTGTAAAGCCTTCTCTATATGTAAACTGAGATCCTTGCCGTGGACCGGATCTCGCGCCAAAATTGCGTCATCACACTACCGGCCAATCACAGCGAGGGTTATACAACTGCCGGCCAATCACAGCGCATCTTGAAGTGGGGTCGCTATGGCAGCCATATTTGTTGTCGCCCGTTTGTACCATCCCTTCTCTAGGTAATTTCGCCTACCAGGCAGGGTGAAGGAGTCCGTATCTCTGGAATTACTGAACGCACAGGAACAAGGGACCCCTTAAAAGATAGATCTCAGCGAGGTGGAGGCAGACGCGGGGGTCTGAAGGTACGAAAAACGGACGAAAGACGCGGACGCGACCGCGGTTTGCTATAGGGCTAATGACCACTAGTTGGGCAACTTACACAGTATGGCTTTAAGGTTAGAAAACTAAAGGGGAAAATTAATGGGGTCCAGAACTATTCTTTTTGCGATCGGCCGGGGTGGAAACCAGCGGCCAATCATAGTTCCGTATTGGAATCATTTTAAATCGGCGGAACTATGCCCCTGTATGACATACGTGTGGGTATGGCAACATGACTGAGACTAAAACCAAACACTGCTACATACCAGGGGTCCTGGTCTTCCGGTCAAACCCATTGGTCCTGTAGGTCCACGCATAGCCAACTGTAAAAAAGAAAGAAAAAAGAAAAGGGGGATGAATGTTAGACGTTGTTTTATGTGAAATGTATCAGTGTTGCGCAACACTGTGTCAGAGAGACCGTGTTCATAGACGAGAAAAATGCAAACATGCGTGCGTGTGTGTGTGTGTGTGCGTGTGTGCGTGTGTGTGTGTGTGTGTGTGTGTGTGTGTGTGTGTGTGTGTGTGTGTTTGTATTTAACATCTATAAAATGTACCAAACTAGTGAAAACAGCCGATCTACAAGCACACAACGCCTCGCATCGCGAGGCGTTGTGTGCTTGTAGGTCGGCTGTTTTCACTAGTTTTGTGCGACAGTCTTGTACGATGAAGCAGGGCTTTGCTTTACCAAAAGACGTACACATATTTTAGTGATTATGTCGCGAGGAAAACGTTGAGATAACAGCCATTTTGGTTAGAACTGACTGAAACTGTGTACTTCAAGTTTACAATGATACTAAATATTGTTTTAAGCGTCCAAATATTGCGGCACCCCTGGACTGCCGTCACGGCACCCCAGGGTGCCCCGTCACCCACTTTGAAAACCCCTGGTGTAGTGCATGCTTACCCTGGCTTGCTGCATGATGGCTTGCATCTGGGCCTCCTGGGCTGAGACCTGGGGTCCCTTCTGGCCAGAGTCTGCGCCAGAGCTGAACCGGAACTACAGCACAACATCATATGAATGGGGAGAGGGGGGAAAAAAAACATTATTTACAACATGTTGAAAGTCAAATTAAGACACACACACAAAAGTATAGTTTCCAACATGTTCTAAGTAAGCCATTTACCACGAGAGGGAGTGGGTTGTTGGCTGATTTACCACTGTTTCAGGGTTGTGGCACGAGGCGAAGCCGAGTGCCACAACCCTGAAAAGGAGTAGGAACCAGAACGAGCGTATTCGCGTCTCCACTATTCAATTCCTCATCATCATTTGACGTCCAGATTTAATGTAATACACACAGTAGGGCATTAACGACTTGTGATTTTTGCAAGTCGACTCGACTCAGTAAGAAGTTGAGTTGAAGTCGACTTTATCGTTTGATGATGTCATCACGTCACACACGACCCCCCAATTATTTTGGGGGGGTCCCCAGATGATTAACTTAATGTGAAACATTGTTTTCTCACTCAACTGTAAACAAAACAACATCAAGTTTGAGTGTATAGAGGGCACATGCATATTTCTAAAGTGACACTTTAAGGACTTTTTAATACCTCTAAAATGACAAATTAAACATTATCCAATTTGTCAAATATATAGAGGCAGAAATGTAGATCTGCTACTATTTTGTTACTATTTACACCAGCCCCCATAAGTCACATCTGCCCATGAAAAAATGAGGTTCATCTTGGGAATGGGCTTATTGTGTCTAAAAATACATATTTAGCCACTTGCATGCATGCCCCCCAAATCAAAATCGTTAAAATCACTAAAACGATCGAAAGAAGTGAATGAAAACATTTTAACACTCATCTTTTCTTTGCTCTAATGACTATCTAAAATATGAACCCTTGTTGTAAAAAAAACAAAGTTGTCCTTTAATTTGAAAGGGAATCAATAGTACAGTCGGTAAGAACGGTATGAACAGTTGCAGCCGTACATGACAATACACTGAAGAAAGACCAAGGCTTGAGAAAAAAAATAATCTCTGAATCAAACATGTGACTTGACAAATCAAGAGCATATCCGTTAGTTTTCTTGTTATGTATTCTGAAAGCCTGCTTTGGAAATGAGCAGCTGAGAGGCGTAGGCCACCAGGTGTCGAGCAGTTCAGCCTACACAGAATCAGTCCATTCTAGCTGAGCAAGAGGCTGTGCGAACAATACTGGCATCTTGTGGCGGGTTGCGGGTATTGCACGATGCATAAAAGCTCTGATGGTGCAACTTTTTAGAGCCGTTTCCACCACCAGGCATCTGGAGTGGAGTCACACACACACGCACACACACACACGCGCACACACACACACACACTCCAGAGGCCGACTGTTGGTGCACAGATGCGTGACAACACAACAGGGAAATGGCGGTTCGCTCGCTTTCACCATCACAGAAAACATTGTAACCAAGCAGCCACAATACAAACACGTTGATTCATTGCGCACAGACTACTGCGATGCGTCTGATCTCTGTGCAGCAAACAGAAACCGCCGCGTTAATGAAAAGCGTTCGACAAATGCCGTGCACTTTTCAACCGAGGTTTCTTATTAAGATAGACCGCCTATCGGCGGACGGCTTTATTAGTACTCCTAGTCACTTTAAATATGAAGAATGAAGAGAGGACTTTGGTCCCTTAATTGTATTGAGCGTTTTTTCTGCTAAGGAAAAAAAAAAAACACGGGAAACAAAGTGTTCCCTTCATTTCTTTGCACAGTACACTTTATCCAGACGGATAGTGTGCTTGTCTTGCTTTCCGATATCTATTCTCCTTCCACTTCACAGTTTTTTTCCCCCTCATCTTTTGTCTACTTCTTAGCTAACAATCCTCCGTTTCAGGGCCTGCACAACACAAATGATGCCCAGTGCCAGCTGCAGAGAGGCAGAGAAAAGGAAAAACAAACTGATAAATCAAATCACAGCCTCTCTCTCGAGATCCCACGCCGCTCTTAACTAATGCGAGCCGAGATTACATCGAGTAAACGTCCAAGGAAATTTGAGACGAGGCGAGATACGAGCGAACGATGAGGGATATTGAGTGTTGGCGTATTCTCTATTGAGAGAATACGCCAACAACACAATGATGGGGTTCGACTCTGAACATCAGTACAACAACAACTTGTTATTGTTGGTGAAACAACAATGCATGCTACTCATGTTGGGCTTTAAAACCACATGAAAACTAGCATGGCTATTCTGGGAAATTAAGAATAGGCCGTGTAACTGATCCACAGCACAAGCTCATAAGGCGCGGCGACGTGTTGTGAGCTTGTAGATCGGCTGTTTGCCAAGGAGATGTGTCACCTGTATTGCTGCTTGGCGCTTACTCGTACAGACCCCTGGGGGAGCCAGGTCAACAACCCTAAATTGGGGGCCAATTTCGGGTTTAAAGGGACTGTACACAGGAAATGCCTTATTTGGGCATTTCCTGCTCAGAGCAGTTTTATCTTGTAGGCACTAAAAACCTCACCTGATGACACGTGAAGGTGGGTTTCAGTGATGTCATCAGAATCTGCTGCAAATCACATGACAGAAGGCTGTCATGTGACCTGACTTATACCAGTGTTTTGATGCTATACCCTAGAGTACACCGCCATCTTGTGGGCAGTGTACCAGGCTAAGCCCTAGTGGGCATCGCCATCTTCTGGCTATAATAATTATATCCCTGTCTTTAGTGGAACGCCCCCACAGCCCTTCAAATAAATAAACTACATTTGTTTGAACCTGGCATTATCCAATCTTCAGATTTATGTACCTGAAAAGTATGCAAAATGGGCATTATTCGTGCATATAATGCCTAATTTGCATATCTAAAAATATCATTTCAGAAAATGCGTAATTCAAAAATTCGGTCTTGATGTTTCAAGTTTCATTGTGGTAGTTATTAGTTCATTTTTATTTACCCTATTCACCAGTAGTGTCTCGCCTTAAAATAGAGGTTTCTGCCCAATAGCAAAGATTGTGTTGAGATGGCAGCTGCCATACTTTGGCTACAGGGGGAAAACAATAAAATGTACTTCTTAAAATGAATTCATCATGCTTGTTGCTAAGGTATGGCAACATGACTGGTGCACGCACGTGCAAGACACCAGTCATGCTGCCATACCTTAGCTTTTGCTGAACTGACGCCACAGGGACAGGGCAGCAGCCACGCTGGAGTTCCTGTCCAGACAGAACCTAACACATGGCTTTCCCAGACAGCCTCCTCCAACCCCTGAGACCACAGCCAGCTCAACATCTGCTCAACTAATCAACGCAGGCAGCAACAACCAAAGTAATTACCAAAGTAAGGAGGAGGGGAAACAAGCAACGATGTAGGGAGCTAAAACCAATGTGTTTCTGCAAGTATGCAGCAGCCACGGTCAAGATACTAACAACATTGCGTTGGTTTTGTTTGTTTTTTCAGTTTATGACTAATGAAGTGTGAAGGGATTGCTTTGAAGATCCCACAATGGTTTTCAATTTGGTTCAGAAAAACGGGAAATAATCGAGGTCCAAGCCATGTGAGGGGGAGAGGGACTCACAGTGTGTGTGCTGTAGGTGAACAAAAATGCAAACGTTAAAGAGGTCTGTGGCGGGCAATGATCATCAAAGTGATATTATGACTATTGCCTTGGTGTCCTGTTATGAATATAGTCCACTAGGGGGTGCTAGAATGGACAGACAATGTAGACAATGGTCCTTGACCACTTACAGGAGAATTATGTGATAAATTGCTTTCTCGCCTTTTTTTTTTTTTTTTTTTTTGGCCAAAAAGCTGGTCCAGGGGATTTTATGTTTTCACAACCTCACAATGTGTGGCAATGTGACGCGTTGCAAGCCTGTATATTGTCCGTTTTTCAATTTTGGGAGTTTGAAAATGTGTAGAAATTTTAGAAATGTCTGAAATTTTGACATGCACAAAATGGGTGTGCCAGGTTCACAGTGATTCTCAAAGTGGATTCCAAGGACTCTCACTCTGTGGGTAAGTCTGGTAACTCTGACAGAAACCAAATGAACCTAATGACAAGAAGAGCGAAACCAAATGAAACCAACTGAACCTAATGGGTTAATTTGGTTCCATGTGTACGCGTTAACACTTGGGTGACTGAAAAAAATCACTTCCACTCTGACTGCAAATTGACAGGTACATTCTCTCCCTTTTGGCCCAGGAGAGCAACACCTCCTCCCCTGCTGCCAGCGGGGGTTCTATTGTCTTCCAAATGTGAATTAGCATTTCAATTGACCTCTCAAATGGGGAGCGCAAAAGGTAGGAAATTCTCTCCTTGCTTCTGGGAGGGGGAGGAATGGGTGAGACCTGTCTTTATGACCGATAACTAACAGTCAGAGTGGTGTAACGGTATATTATTTCATACTTAGGAAACGTTTCAGAAGGGGAAAAAAACAAGAACATATGTCTTGAGTATTTAGGAAAAGTTGGAGGGGAAGGGGAAAAAGGGGGACATTTCTGGGACCTGGGAGTGGGACCTTCACATCGCCCGCAGTGATGGTCTTAAAAATCCCTTATGCGTTAACATCAACGGAGACCAATTCTCTTCCGTGTTGATTTCTCTGGCCCTGTGGCTCTGTGGCCAGAGACTGGTCTCAATGGATGGCAACACATAACGGACGAATTCACATTAATTCTTGCATGACGCCGCCCTCTGCTGCCTGGTCTGCCAAAGTGCATGGTGTACAATCAAAAAAAATTAAAATAATAATAAATAAATAAATGTCTATCTATCTACTATAACGTCGCAAAGGTAAGCCGCTTTTTGCTGGTGCCAGACCCAATAAATAAATAAAACATCTGGCAGTAATAGAGTTAAGGGGTAGACCTTGAAATTGGAAAGTTTGAGAAACACCGGCTTAACACATGCAATGTAAAACATTGGTCCATGGAGGAAAATGGAGTTGATAGGAAACTCCCTCCCTTACATTCCATCAGACCGTGTAAACCTCTTATCTGTGCTGCTGGGCTACTGATAACACAAGAGAAAAAAAACTACATCATACTCAACTTAAGCCACGGTGTGTGTACACACACACACACACACACACACACACACACACACACACACACACACACACACACACACACACACACACACACACACACACACACGGAACACAGTTAAAGCCAAGTGCAACATCTCCGCGGTGAGTGAGTCATTCCCCACGTGCCTGAAGAGAAAAGAGGGACCAAACACAACACAAATGGCCATGTTTTCCTAATTCAGCCAGTAAGATAAAAGATATTGATTTACTCACAGGCAGCATCAGGACAGTTCCTGGGGGTCCTGGCAGACCGTCGGCACCGGGCAGACCCGCGCGCCCGTTAGGGCCCTGGAAAACGACAAAGACGAGCGGAAAACAGTCAGGGTTGTAGTTATGATTTCCATTTCGTGACATTATTATTCATACAGTAAAACCGGTTATTTTGTGTTTTACGAAGGCAGTCGTGTTAAAGGGGGCCTGTCACCTAAAGGGCTACTGTCACTTTAAGAATCCTCTTAAAAAACAAGTTAATATTTTTTTTTATGATGTCATTGTGGGGATGCGCAATTATAAGCCAATCAAATGAATTGTCTGTATAGCCTGACTGTATGACTACTTACTGTACTGGTCAGCTGTTGTTGGGGGCGAGGGGCAGATTACACTGTGACATGAGCTTCAGACTGTTTCAGACCGTTTTCAGAGAAGCTCATGTCACAGTGTAATCTGCCCCTCAACCCCTTTAGGTGACAGTACCCCTAACACAGGGGTCTTCAACGTTTTCAGGCCAAGGACCCCTTAGTTTAGAGTGTAATGAAGCAAGGACCCCCACAACCTGTTAATAGATTCCATATAGTTTCATCTTTTGACAGTATCATCATCAGTGTATTTTGGATTCTTGAACCGTCAATAATTAATAAAGTCGACCTTTCACTCTGTACTTAGTCTGCTCTTTTCCCCCTCTACCCCAAAGCTCTTTGCCGAAAATAGCCGATCCACAACGCCTCGTAGTGCGAGGCGTTGTGAGCTTGTAGATCTGCTATTGTTGGCTAAAGTTCTACGAATATGGGAATATGGGTTCAACTGGTTAATATAAAAAAGGAGGAAAAAAAAAAGTTTCTATCACACAAATATTTGGAGGACCCGCTGTAGTAACTCTGAGGACCCCCGAGGGGTCCCGGACCCCCTGTTGAAGACCCCTGCTCTAACATTAACCAAGTTATCAGGTACTGTAACTGAGTGTATTTCAATGTTTTGATACTACGTGCTTCTCAAGAGGCGAATGGTGTACGTTGCACCGCACTATGGTTAATCGATTAAATTATTCTCCTGCTACGCCGCAAAAAAACTCCCACCGAGGCCTTAAAGGTGTGTAAATCCCTATTCTCCTTTAAAACCGCTCAGAAAAGTCACTTACAGGAGGCTGCTACTCGAAACTGGTAAGAAAGACTTACCTCCCCTTGACCTCTCTACTATGAATACAATTTATTTTATCCTTTTTGTTTTACGACAGTTTTTTATGATATATTTAGTTCCAGTGACCCCCCCCCAGAAGCAAAATTTGAGTTACAAATGTTTGCTTGAAAAATAGCCTACATATATTCAAAGATTTGCACACATTTTCACGACGTATTCAAACATAGCAGCTCTACAAGCTCGCAGCGCGGCACTCGGTGCCGCGCTGCAAGCTTGTAGATCTGCTATTTTTCAATAGTTAAAGTATAAAATATTGAAGGCCCCTCCACCTTGGGCCCTAGAAACTCAGTCCCACTTTTCACCCCCATTGTGACGCCCCTGCTTCCACAACTCACCCTCTCTCCAGAATCCCCGGGGCTGCCTGGAGAACCGGACACACCTGGAGGTCCAGGGAGACCCTATACAGACAACAAGAGAATCATGTCAGACCATCAAAGACCTTCAAGAAAATTAAAATTAAAATTAAAAATAAATAAACACCAAAGTCGAGCTGGGCAAAATATAAAATCGAATTATGTTATGTCGACATCGTGATTTCAGACATAGCAATATCAGATAAAGTAATAGTAAGGCATACAGTAACTGTACAAACAAAGGCATATAGGAAATGGCGGAAATAGCATATCTACTAAGTTGTTAATATGCTGTTTAAGAAGGGTTTTGATAATTCTTTTTTAATTGGTCATTTTCGTCACAATATCGATATCAAGGTATTCGGTAAAAAAAAAAATAGATATTTGATTCTTGTCACCCATGCCTACACCCACAAGTAAAGTTCACCAAAACCAAGCTGCGGTTCCGCCAAGTATCTCAAATACTTCTAACACGTAAAAACATTCGTCGTTGTCGGGTGAAAACCCTGTATGTCAAAAAAAGAAAACATTCGTTTTGCATTTATCATTTTAAAAACGATTTAAACTAGTGAAAACAGCTGATCTACAAGCACACAACGTTGTGTGCTTGTAGATCTGCTGTTTTCACAACTTTTGTGCGACCGCCTTGTATGATGAAGCAGGGCTTTACGAAAGAACCTACACATTTGAAACTTCGAGATACGAGGTTTCCGCTCGACAACGACGACATGAGGTAGGGATTTGGAACGTGTGTCTATTCGTTCCTCTGTTGTGTGACCGTGTGCCTTTTCTTCTCTTGCCTATAACTACAACCTTTTGTGCTTATTGGCTACGTTTCCTTGAATTCCATTTAGCCTTTTTTTTTCTTTGTTTTCAAAGAATGAAAACATACCTTGTATTACAAGGTATGTTTAAGTAAATATATAACTCCTTAACACTCGGGTGACTGAAAAAAATCACTTCCACTCTGACTGCATATATATCAGTCAAATTGACAGGTAAATTCTCTCCCTTTTGGCCCAGGAGAGCAACACCTCCTCCCCTGCTGCCACCGGGGGTTCTATTGTCTTCCAAATGTGAATTAGCATTTCAACTGACCTCTCAAATGGGGAGCGCAAAAGGTGTGAAATTCTCTCCTTGCTTCTGGGAGAGGGAGGAATGGGTGAGACCTGTCTTTATGACCGATAACTAACAGTCAGAGTGGTATAACGGTATATTATTTTAATACTTAGGAAACGTTTCAGAAAGGGGGAAAAAAACGAGAACATATGTCTTGAGTATTTAAGAAAAGTCATGGAAGGGGAAATTTCTGAGACCTTCACGGGGAGTTATTGCACTTTGCGATCTCAAAATCGGTCAAAACGACCTGTTAGTCACCCGTGTGTTAAACATCTTGGCGCGTCTCTTCGGAGGCTGCTTTTTTTTTTGCCTCTCTCTTTGCTTTTTAGATTAGCGTTGACAGCCAGTCGTGGCAGAGTCCTTATGTGTCTCTCACACTTCATAATGCTTGCTTTCTTTTCTTTTCTTTATTTTTTACAATTTTTGGGGGGGTTTCTGTGTCACAGTCATTTCCTCTGGGGGAAAACGTCTGAACATAAAACTGTTCCATCCAACAAGCAACAGGAGAGAAAACAGAAGAGATAGAGAGAGAGAGAGAGAGAGAGAGAGAGAGAGAGAGAGGGAGAGAGAGAGAGACAGAGAGAGAGAGAGGGAGTGGGAATAGACATCAATCGGGAACAACGTTAATCTGTCTGCTGGAACGACGAGGCGTAAAGAAAAGAGAAAAGCAATGACGAGAGATGACAAGACAGACGAGAGGAGGATGGAGATAGAGAGAGCAGAAGATGACAAGAGAATGTGATTTCAGACAAGACTTACTGTTGGCCCCTCAGGCCCTGGCGGGCCCTCCACCAGCATCCCCTGGAACACACAAGCACAAACACACGTGAGGCGAGGAAGTGGGTTTTTAGTTTTTTTTTGTCTTCTGGTCCTCGTAGGGGCAGTGGGTATGCGCGTGACATCATCATCATACCCGGAAGATATGCGGGAACGCCTACTGAGTGGCATAAAACGTCTTTCTGGCCTTGACAGCCCATACATCTAAACAGAAAAGTCCTATCTATCTGATTGCATTAACGTTAAACTCACTTTGACACTTGATTTGCCACTCACTCTATGCATGCTTACTATTACATCTGGGGACCCCACAAAATAACTTGGGGACCCCTCTGGGGGTCCCGGCCCAAAGGTTGAGAACCATTGTTCTAGGGTATCTCACTGTGTCACTTCCACTCTCCTTTGATTGATTGAAGACTTTATTAGAAGTTTGCATAGGAAAAGGTACAGTTTCATGACGGTACAGTTCACTGGTACAAGGTCTACTAAAAGGAGATCCATGAAAAGACTAAGCTTATTTCCACTGGAAACCATTGAAGTATCTCATATAACATTGAATGACAGACAAATAGAACACAGTACTATGCAGTAGATATGTAAAGAAAAACAAAAAAGAAAACAGTAAGTCTAAACAAACAGTATATACAAAGAAGGGGCAGGGGAGGGTAGGGTTGGGCTAGGTTCATTTTTTTTTACCAGTTGCGAACGGCTGCTGCCTGTAAGTGGTTTTTCAGGGCAATTTTAAAGGATGCTAGTGATCCACACTCCTTTATGGCCTTCGGTAAGGCTTTCCACATTTTGGTGGTATAGCAGAAAAACGAGTTTGACCCTTTGTTGGTTTTTACTCTGGGTTGGAAGTGATCTGTGGCGCTGCCTCTGGTGTTATAATTATGGACATCCTTAATGTTTATAAAGTATTTTGACAGGTACTTGGGTATCATAGTGGTGTAGTGTATCTTGTACACCAGGCCCATTGCAAGTTGCTGTACTCTAGTACTCTGTACTCCCACACTGCCAATACCTTTGAGCACCTCTAAGCGTGAGCACCACTAGCCAATTTGAGCTCAGCCAATCAGGTGATGATTAACCTAGGCGTGGCCTAAACCAGAAACAGGCAGAAGACCAGCGTCTTCTGCCTGAAACAGGCAAAACTAAAAAACTAAACCAGAAACAGGCAAAACTTTGTTTTGGTCCGACCTGTTTGTTTCCCCAATCCCTATTTAAATGCTCGAGGACAGTCGCTACTAGTTGGTCTAAATCTAAAAGATGGATATGCCTAACAAACTTTTCAAAAATAAGCAAAACTACGCTGTGTCAAGGCCTTTATTGGGTAGGCCCTAAAATGATGCCCTTGAGCGCGGGGAATTATAAACCCCAAATGCTAATGACCCCAGATTCCAACAGAGGATTGAGTGACGGCAGACACAGACAGGAGGTCCTGCTGTGCTGTATGGGTTACAGATGGCTACGAGACTTTTACACTTTTCAACCCATGCAGAAAGAAAAGGCGTGAATCGAACTGGGTTCGATTGTTTTTATTTTTTAATTACCACAGCCGCTTGTTGAACAGCATTTTGCGAGTGCCTTGCTGCGAGCTTGTAGATCTGCTATTTATTTCAAATCCTTCTATGTTTTATTTTATTATATTTTTGGAAAAACACTATTCTATGTCAGTGGTGCTAAAACTTTTTCACGCACTCGGTGCCGCTCTGTGAGCTTGTATATCTGCTATTTGTCAATAGCTAAAGTATACAATAATTAAGGCCCCTCCACCTTGGGCCTTAGTAACTCAGTCCCATTCCCCCCCTTGTGACGCCCCTGCACAGAAGGCCACCTCAGGATCTCTGTCTCCCCCGGCTCCATGGCATTGTTGTGGGCCAGAAGCACCTCCCTTTGTGGTCGCATAGATCTCATGTTGTGTTTGTTGTTCTCGTGACATTTCGGTTTTCCCTTCTTTTTCTTTTGGACGCAGAAATGCCACGCGAAATCCTGACATCGTGTGATTCCAGACGTTCCTTCCACGGGCCCCGCAAACCCTCCATCCCTGAGTGTAATTATACTGTGTTTTAAGACTGTTTCAGTGGCTTTTCTTTTTGTAATAGCTCACATGTTATACCTAGGTTCTTTATTTATGAGAAGAATGGGGATGAGAGGGAGATTGTGTGTGTGTGTGTGTGTGTGTGTGTGTGTGTGTGTGTGTGTGTGTGTGTGTGTGTGTGTGTGTGTGTGTGTGTGTGCGTGCGTGCGTGCGTGCGTGCGTGCGTGCGTGCGTGCGTGCGTGCGTGCGTGTGAGAGAGAGAGAGAGAGAGAGAGAGAGAGATGTGACTGTAAAAAAAAAAGACATTGCCTCCCTAAGAGTGACAGTCTCATGTGACAGTTTCAAACACTAGTAGTGGAAATAGCAGATCTACGTTGTGAGCTTGTAGATCGGCTATTTCCACTGTCAATGTTATTTTTTAGAACATAAAGTTGTCAAATATGTCAGTCATTTCTTTGTATATTTAAGTTATGTGTCATGATTGCCATGTGCAACTTCAAAGCCTATAAGCCAAACATCCAACGACAAAAACACAACTAAATCGTTAACGGCAGTTATTCGAGTGAAAATTAATCGGCGTGTAAAATGTCACAATCGTGACAGGCTGACAGCCCTACCGACATGCCGACATGTACTCACGCACATCGCACATGGACGCGCGTGCACGCGCACGGGGACAAACACTAACTCTCCGAAAGGGCATCTGAGGTCTCTTTCATTCTCTCTCTCTCTCTCTCTCTCTCTCTCTCTCTCTCTCTCATAACGTTCCTTACTCTCTCTCTCTCACACACACACAAAACACAGAGAACAGAACGGTGACATTTGTCTGAACGGAGACAGCTGCAGCTGCGATGTGGAAGGAGCTTAAGTGTACCGAAACGCAGCCACCGGGGAAATGTAATTTCCTTTAGGATTCTTCAATCATTTTCTGTTGTGTTGCGTTTGTGCTGCGCGCAACATAAATTATTAAAAGCAAGCACAGCACTAGACAAACCTGATCAAATTGACCGATCTACAAACAGTATCAGCAAACTTTTATATCCTGGATGAAAGTAGAGACTTTATCTTTGCCTGACCACGTGTGAAACATGATTGATGCGCGCCAGATCATTGAGAGATGTGCGATTGCATTCATGTTTTGTTGTGTTTACCTATTGAATATGTGTGTTTATTTCGTTTTTAACCTGATTGATTTATTTTGGCCCCATTCCCCCTCTACCTCAAAAGGCCTTGCCTTTGCCAGGCCACCATTGTAAATACAAATCTGTTCTTAAGTTGTCCTGCGTGGTTAAATACATGGGGGGCAGAAACACCCCCATTTAGAAACATCCCCATTCAGAAATACCCCCACTGAGGTTAGGGTTAGGGTTAGGTTTAGGTGACACCTCCATTTAGAATAATGGAAGTCAATCTTCTGAATGGCAATGTTTCTGAATAGAGATGTGTAACCGATTGATACTTGTTTGCGTTAAGTAAAGAGTAAATACAAATCCAACACAAACGCAAACAAGTATCAATCAGCCCTTTACAGTAAGCACTGTAGGTGACCTGGAGGTTGGCACTGTAGAAGCATGCATTTCAATGGAAATGGAGCAGATTTTTGGATAAATCCGCAAATGTCAGCAGCAGCAAACGGCTTCATTCCCATTGAAATGCATCGGCAGAATCCGCCCTCATAGATAGTAGAATAAAAGTGCGCTGTGACCGCGCCCTTAGGGATGTTTTTGTGGGGAAAAAAATACTTGACATTTACTATTTAACAGAGATTTTTTTTTCCTTACTGCGGATTTAAAGGGATATTTCACTTCACGTCATTTTATTGTCTAATCAGGTTTTTATGAACACCCTGAACAGTTTTTAATTTGATTGATTCAATATTTAGATATTTGATGTAAATGTTATCAGGCCCTCCTCCTCCAGGGCTTCTCCCCATACACACCCATTGTAACTTCAAACTCCATTTTAACCGTGCTAAAATTAATCAAAAACACCCATTATTTTTTTCCGGTGACTTTACCAGAAAAAAATAATGTGTGTTTTTAATGAATCTATCATGGTTAAAATGAAGTTTGAAGTTACAATGGGTGTGTGTGGGGACTGGGGAGAGGCCCTGGGCCTGGAGGGCCTGGTAACATTTACATCAAATATCTAAATATTCATTCAAGCTAATTAAAAACTGTGCAGGGTGTTCATAAAAGCCTGATTAGACGATAAAATGACCAAAAGTGAAAGTGAAATATCCCTTTAAACCACTCTAAGGGGATATGTGGTGGGACAGGGACTTGAAGCATTGACTTCCCCTCTCTCCATCTTTTTCCCCCCGATGTTTACACGCTGGAACGCGGCGTGTTTAGATACCAGAGACCATCCACAATCCGGGGTGCGGCGGTCTTTTCTCCAAATGTTTACGTCCCGATGACCAAGCGAGGGGAGGGGGGGTGGAGGAGGGGGGGGCGGGAGGTTATCGGAACCAGCGACACCGCCCCGCCGAGACGTAGCGAGAGGCAGGGGAGTCGCACCACATTCTGGGCCCTGGGTACAAGGATTCACTGCGGGGCCCCCCCATGAATGTTCTTCATAGGGGGAGGGGGTTGAACCCATTTAGACTGGGAACGCATTATTACGCATTATTTTGTGCGTTAACAATTGAAAAATAGCAGAACTAGAAAAGAAAATTTCGAAGAAATTTTAAGTGTGCCTGCAGCTCGCTAAGTGTGTGCAACCTTGTATGTGTTAACATTAGCATCTTTGTTAGCATTAGCATTTGTTAGCATTAGCATGTGTTAGCATTAGCAATATGGTTTCTTGTTTTTAAGAAATAGGCTCCTCCCACAAGTTCCGCAAGGCGATTACGTTGTCCCGTCGCTCCCGAGATCGTTTGTGTTTCGTTTTGAGAGGGTCGTTACCCCTGAAAAACACGTTTTGGCATGAAACGGTTCCGTTTTGCGCGTTTGTGGTGCCCCCTATGGTCGAAGTGGAAATGCTTTTGGGTATATGTTCAGTATAGCGCCCCCCACTTGTGGTTAAAATTTGGTGTTGACTGGATGTTTCGTTTGTGATTTATGGCTACTTCTTACAAAACGGGCTCCTCCCGCTAACTTTGGAACCCTGTTACGGAAGAACGGTATGGACTATCAAAATATCGTTTAAATATGTTTATCGCATGAGTCCATAGATCGTGTGTATCGATTTTTGTGACATTTGGAGAAAATATGTAGGAAAAGGAGCAAAAAGTGTGTTTTGAAGAAAATTCAAAATGGCGGAAAATCTATCCTGACGCAAATGGGCGTGGCCTATATGAGGAGATGCGTCATGACCCAAGGAATCCAGGGAAAAGGGAATTTTAATTTTCCGACCCACGGTTCAAGAGTTACAGGCCGAAAGGTAAAGTGGACTGTTATAGCGCCACCATGAGGCCAACTGACGAAATTATTTTTTATTTAATCCTTGATATCATTATAAATCTCCTCTCCAAGTTTTGAAACTGTAGCCCCTATGGTTTGCGAGAAAAGAAATATTGAATGTGAGTTTTTGCGATTCCCATTATAAGTCAATCAATGGGTAAAATTAATTCACTAATAAATTAATATCAATTAAACGATACAACTTTTCTCTTAGAAAAGTAATAGCACACCATTCCCGGCCGAGCCGCACGTTTTGATGTATATATTGCGGCGGTGGCGTAAATTGTGCGGCAGTTATTAGCGCACCAAATTTGTGGGATCATTATTAACTACCCTAATTAATTAAGTATGGCGGATTACAATAAGTGTTTTGCCATTGCATGGCAGGCACACTTAAATATGCAAGCTTGTAGATCTGCTGTTTTTGAAAAATTGTGAAAAGTCGGAATATATCAAATCCTTCTAAGGTTTTTTGAAAAACCTATGTTTCCACGTCAGCGGTGCTCAAACTCTTTCACGTGAAGGACCCCCAAAATGATATGCATTTGGCCCACGGACCCCCATCTCAAAATATTTAGTTCATGGGAAAATTTGATATAATATATTCGATATAATACATATATTGAAACATATATTCAAAAATAGCAGATCTACAAGCTCACAAGCGCGACACTCAGTGCCGCGCTGTGAGCTTGTAGATCCGCTATTTTTGAATAGTAAAAGCATAAAATAATTAAGGCCCCCCGGCCCCTGCATGGCGAGAGGGTCCGGGGCCTTCTTTAGGACGGTCAGACAGAAGTTGAGGGGTGGTGGGGGTGGAGGGGAAGTTTGTGTTTAGATGTGGGTTTGGGATGTAAACACCCACCCACTCGCCCCGCACAGACTCACTCACGGCCGTACATCTGTTGGGTCTGAGGGGCTACATCTTACGATCAAACACACGGCTCAAGTGACGACTGCATAATGGACGATGGTATGACACGGGTTGAAAACCACAGAGATGCAGTAGGTGGATAAGATACTCACAGGCTCAATGACGGCAGGCTCTCCCTTCTCGCCCTTCTCACCACGAGCTCCGTCAACCTACACACACACGCGCGCGCGCACACACACACACACACACACACACACACACACACACACACACACACACACACACAAAACACAATGTCAGCATTTTGATTAGAAAATACTGACGTTGAAAGTACAGTTTGTATGTCAATATGTTGAAAATTAAAGTAAGTAGCCTGTTTTCTATTCAGTAACAGTTGTGCTAGTCAAAATTCATACTTAATTTGGTTTAAAGCTTTACGGAGCAGCACGTTCACATACATTCATCAATGTTTTATTAGTAGTTAAAGCTATACTCTGGAAGTTGCTCAACTACTGGTCAGTAGCGGTATATTGCAGGTATTTTACAAAAAAACGCGGTCACATCTGCTTTTCTCTGCCGTTTTCACCCGAAGCCGCCGCGAACCACCGTGTCCGCCTTTGCCTCGCCGAGACGCATCCATTCGAGCAGGCATTCAGGAGTAACATGCTACGACACCTCACCAGTGTAAACACTGCTGTTGAGACAAGCTACTTCCTGAGAAGACGGGCTGTGATTGGCCGGTAGTTTATGATCCGCGCTGTGATTGGCCGGTAGTGTATGATCTGGGAGACACGTATACGGAATGATGCAGATGACGTAATTTTGTCAGGAAATGCAGTCCCGGTCACGGCCACACGGCTGAGTAGAAAACATATAAAGAAAAGGCTTTTGGGGCTGAAATTAACGGAGTGGGTGTTCTAAAATGCTAGCGATTTAATAGTAAGGACAATTTTAAGATTTGTTTTATTAAAAAAGTTACATAGTATAGCTTTAATGTTTCCATTTACCATTTTCTCTCAAGTACCCCCTGTAGTACCTCTGCGTACCCCTAGGGGTACATGTAACCCCATTTGAGAAACACTGTAGTAGATCATTGCAAATTAAAAACGATTTTTTGATTCAGTTATATCGTTGCACTGCGTAACCGTGATGGCCCTGCTGCTCACCTGTCCGTAGTACTCGTCGGTCTCGGCGGGCAGGACCTTGCCCGTGGTCTTGTCCCCGTAGTCCAGGTCCCCGTAGTTGTAGACGTCCGTGTCCAGGTCTCCGTAGTCGGTGATGTGCTCCTCCTTGAAGCCGTCCACGTCTGTGTAGTCCGCCTCACCGTCCAGGCCCAGGTCCGGCGTTCCCGTGGCCACCGAACCCCCGGCTCCGGCCCCGGCAACGGCCCCGGCCCCGGCGCTAGCCGACCCGCCTCCTCCGCCTCCTCCGGCCGACACGGACACGGAACCTCCGCCTAGTCAGGTCACAATTATTACATCAGTAAGACTCCCCAATCGGGAGATAAGCGACCGCCAGGTCGCATACACAAACTTCAGAAGGCAATCGTAGCCAAAAGTCAGGGAATATTAAAAAAAAAACTCGGAATAAATTCCTTACCAAACGATTTCTTCACCAATGTGTTCGTAAAGGTGTATAGTAACACAACTATAACAAAGATTGAAATTCAACATCCCTAGGAAAATCTTTGACAGCTAGGGTAATTATTGGGAATTACCCTAGGAAAAATGACTCCCAAAAAATATGCTTTAAGTGGGATGTGAGGGGTCTAACTAGGTGTTTTTAATTATTCTGAATCCATTGCAAGCATTTGGGCTAAAAACAATAAATAAAAATGATGGTTTAGTGATGAGTCATCACTTTTCACAGTGGTATGGGGGTCCAATTTTAGCCCAAGGAATGTTTTTCGTGCTTGCAATGGATTCAGAATAATTAAAAACACCTAGTTAGAACCCTCACATCCGACTTAAAGCATATTTTTTGGGAGTAATTTTTTCCCATATAGTATAGTGTATAGTAAGTGAATGAGACCCAGAATTACCCTAGCTGACAAAGATTTTCCCAGGGATGTTGAATTTCAATCTTTGTTAGATATGTTACTAGACAACTTTACGAACACATTGGTGAAGAAATTGTTTGGTAAGGAATTTATTCCCAGATTTGACAGGTATTCTGCTAATTTTTCCTAACTAAAAGCAGGAGGGAATATGGTAAATGGGACAGATCAATGTTGATGACATGACTTTAGACATACTGTGTACCGCTTTGTGTGATCTTTGGGCAAAATCTGTAGGAGCAGTGTCCAAAAATGTGTTTTGCTAAAATCTGCCTCATGGTGGCGCTAGAAGAGGGCCATGTGAGAAATGAGTGCTGGAGGTTGTGGTTTGCCAGCCAAGGAGTGTGTGTGCAAAGTTTGGCATGGATAGGGGCAACAGTGGCGGAGATATGAGTAGGGGCAAAAGTGTGACGTGACGGACATACTGACTGACAGACCCACTCACAGCCGGTGGAGGTTTTGATAGTAACTGTGACCTGACGCAAAAATCGTCTAATCGCAATTATTTGACATGATCACAATTATTTTGTCATAATCGTCATAATCATTTCCATGTTGAAAAATGTTCATATATTTTCAAACCTTTTAGAAAATAGTGAAAATAGCAGATCTACAAGCTCACAACGCATCACATCGCGTTGTGATCTACAAGCTCACGATCTACAAGCTCACGTTGTGAGCTTGTAGATCGGCTATTTCCACCATCAATGTTCTTTTTTAAGTATAAAGTTGTCATTGTCATTTCTTTGTATATTTAGGTTATGTGTCATATCTGCCGTGTGCAACTTCAAAGCCTACTAGCCAAACGGAAATGTAAATGTCAATGACAAAAAACACAATTCCGCCGTTAATCACAATTATTGAGTGACAATTCATCGCCATGCAAGGTGTCATAGTCGTGACAGCCCTACCTTCGCCCGTGGAGCCTCCGCCTCCCAGGGTGATGGTGGAGCTGCCGCCCGCTCCTCCACCTCCTCCGATGTTGACCGTGCTGCTACTGCTACTGCTGCCTCCACCACCTCCTCCACCTCCAAGGTTGATGGTGCTGCTGCTGCTGCTGCCTCCACCTCCGCCTATTTATTTAAAAGGTAAGTAAAAAAGGAATAAAGGAAAGTCTTTTGTACCGGCTGCTCTCAAGCTATACAATGAGACTCAACGGTGGCTTGACAAGGACTACCTTCCTAACCTAGGACGACTGTAGCCTTATTTAACTGGAACTATAGTTGTACTGACTCTGACCTCTAAAGGACCTTTCCAGGGAGGGTGCTCATGTGTGTCTTGCTGTGTCACCCTTCCTAAATACTGAGGGCTTCCAATGTAAAAAAAGACTGTAGAAAGTCAGACATTCCAAGTCTCCCGGATGTTGCGGGAGTCTCCCGGGAATCAGCGTCTCCTCCCGGACACCCGCGAGTGGCACTAAACCTCCCGGAAATCCCGGCCGCTCCTGCAAATGCTTGCCATATCCGGCTGGATCCGGTCGGAAAACCCGGATCTGCAACCCGCGATGTGTTCTAATTCGTCGTCGAACTGTCAATCTGGCAAATGCATGATTGTAAACGCGCGCGCGTGCACAAGAGACCTCCCGGAAATGGTGATCGCCAACTTGGGATGTCTGGAAAGTCTTATTTGGGATGTTCCTTTTGGGCAGCGTGTTTAACTGTAGTTTGTACTGTACTACATTTCAATTTGTATTGACTATACTTGTAATAAAATAATCAATCAATCAATCAATCAATTCTCGTTGTTTTTTGTTTGTTTGTTCTTCTTGCACTGACCATTGGACACTTTCGTTTGGCTCTGAACTATAGGTTGTGTTAGTAGTATCCATAATTATCTATCTATCAATCTATCAATCTATCTTCGATCGATCGATCTACCTATCTAAGTATTATTATTATGTATTTAAGTATTATTACTTATGACGAGTGTGTCGATATTGCGACATCACGTTTGTTCTATGCCTAAACCTAACCCAAACCCTTACCCTAACCTCAGTAAAACTATGCCTAAACCTAACCCAAACCCTAACCTCAGTAAAACTATGCCTAACCCTAACCCAAACCCTTACCCTAACCTCAGTAAAACTATGCCTAAACCTAACCCAAATCCTTACCCTAACCTCAGTAAAACTATGCCTAAACCTAACCCAAACCCTTACCCTAACCTCCCTATCTATCTATCTATCTATCTATCTATGTATCTATGTATCTATCTATCTCTCTATCTACCTATCTATCTATCTATCTATATATCTCTCTATCTACCTACCTCCGAGGGTGATGGTGCTGCTGCTGCTGCCTCCTCCACCTCCGCCGGTGGTGTAGCCTTCCCCGTCGTAGTCGTATCCGTCGCCGTAGCCGTCGTCGTAGGCAGTGCTGACCTGTGAGAACGGAACGCAAAGATTAACTCATGTTCAGTTTGACGACTTATTGCCTATGCCTATGGTAGCCATTCCACCGACTAACGGGTAATGGCTAGTACATAGTATTATAGGGGGCCTTGACATGAAAAAGTTTGAGTACCACTGACATTGAAAAACATTAGAAGGATTTAGATTTAGAACAGGGGTTCCCAAACTGTTTTGTCTCAGGGCACCCCATGAATATATCTTTTAATCCGAGGCACCCCTGGTCCCCTACATTATAATTTTCACTCCCAGCACCTTATATTTATGGCATATCGTCGTTGTCGGGTGTCCAAAACTGTTCATTTTGTATTCCCTGCAAGGCCCAGCGTTGCTTTTTGGCAACGTTTTTTAAATCATTTTTTAAAAAATGTTATAATTAGTTTTCCTGTTCTTTTTTCACATTAACATCACCATTAAATCCTATTTTTAGTATTACATTGCCATTGGCCATGATATTTGCATATAAATACCCCCCACAGAGACTGACATTCACACCTCCCAGAGAAGTTGAAATTCCAGCGTCTGGACGAACAACATCTCACTTTTTAACTGAAGCTATTCCTCACTAAAACAGAAGTAAAATGCCTGTAATATTTTTTTTCGTGATCATTAGAATGTCTAGAACACGTGCATATGTTAATATTGTGAAAAATATCCCCAATATGCAAATTAGAGCATGATTTATGATTTATGATTTATGGCTATAAAACCTTACAAAAACATTATTAATTTTTTTAAATTACATTTTCCTGTGATTAGGACTCCTACAACACCATCTGATTTTTTTTTATTTTTTTTGGCCAGTAGAAATTAATTCGGGCCTTGCAGGGTTAACATCTATAAAATGTACAACGCCTCGGCGTTGTGCGCTTGTAGATCGGCTGTTTTCACTAGTTTTGTGCGACGGTCTTGTATGATGAAGCAGGGCAAAAGATGTACACATTTGAAACTTGGAGATACAAGGTTTAAATTTCTGCCCGACAGTGACAATATTTTAGTGATTATGTTGCAAGAAATACGTTGAGATAATAGCCATTTTGGTTTGAACTGACTGAAACTAACTTTGTACTTCAAGTTAAAAAATAACAGATCTACAAGCTCCGTAACCGGAACAAAAACAGCGTTTCCCTTTTTTAAGGAATTAAACAGGGAAAAAAAGCCATGATGATAATGTGTATGGGAGAGGGGCTGTGCGCAAGCTTGACGCGAACGCGGCTATCTTTGGAGTGCATCTTCTCCAACTCTGTGCACAAATGTTCATGATTTTTCGAAAAATAGCAGATCTACAAGCTCGCAGCGTGGCACCGTGAGCTTGTATATCTGCTATTTTTTAATAGTTAAAACATAAAATAAGTGGTTCAAATCTAAAGTGACTAGGGCATTCACGAATAGTAATTTTTAGTATTCGAATTATTCGACCTCAAAGTATTTGAATAGTCGAATATTCGACAGGACAGGCCAAACTGTCGAATATTAAGTAAGCAAGAGGCGAACATTGTGAAAATAGCAGATCTACATGCTCACAACGCCTCGCAACGCGAGGCGGAACCAGATAATGTATCTGCGGAACCAAGTCACATTAAATGTAATCTACAATTCCAAGTGCTTGTCAGGGTGGGGGTCCCCAGTTCAAATATGTTTATGTTGGGGGTCACGGCCTAAAAAGGTTTGAAAAACCCTGGTATAGAGCATTAACAAATTCATCCACCAGGTGCATTGACAACTCATTCTTATGACTTTCTATCTAGACAAGCTTTATAAACTATATATTTTTTAAAGAGAAAATGATAAAAAAATAAAATAAGCGAATATTCGACTTCGTTGAACAACGTCGAATAGTGACTTTGATATTTGAATATTTGAATATTTGGTGAATGCTCTAAAAGTGACACAGATTTGTGTTCAGGCCTTAAATGGCTCAAAGCAAACGGCGGAGTCAAACTCACCGAAGTCCTGTTGGCGGTCATGGTGATCGTCGACCCGTCGTTGCCTCCGCCTCCCACGATAACCTTCCTCTCGATGTCCGACCCGGTGCCCAGGTCCACCTTGGAGCCCAGGCCCAGGTCCAGCTCTCCCCCGGTGCCGGTGCCGGTGATGGTGACGCGGCGGGTGGTGTCGGTGTTGTCGGGAGCCGCCGTGGACTCGTAGTAGTCGTAGCTGCCGTAAGTGTCGTAGCTGTCGTACGGGCTGGTCTCCTCCGCGTAGGCCTCACCTGGAGGGAATGGGCCGGTACGGAAATTACATCACGATTAAAATAACCTGCAGTTAAAGAGGTGGTGCCATAGTTTTGTACTTTTTCTGTTTTTCATGTGTCTAGGAGGTTGAAAGTACTTCATTAGACCCCCTGGTGTGGTTGTTATGAGCAATTATGTATTCTCTTGGTATTTGTTTGTTTTCTCTTGGAGGCTGCCACCTTGTGGTCAAAAGTGTCACCCAACACTGTGGGGTGTGGCTAACTTCAGCTGGGTCACCACCCACCATGACATCCATGCATACCTAATGAACTGAGGGTGTGGCCACATAAAAGCCAAATTTTAACTCTTTCTGTATACTTTTTTGGAAAACATCTTCCTCATAGTATAATCATAATACCTGATAATCATGTTTTAGAGGGGGGAAAAATCATGGCACCACCTCTTTAAGTTCAAGTTCAGGTTCATTTATCTGCTCAAGTTCATGTGTTTGTTTGTCCCTGAAGGGCGATTTGGTATGCAGCAAAAGTAACATAAGGCAAACATGTATCACACGGAAGACATCAAATCACACATTATAACCAGTAAGAGTCCCTAATCGGGAGATAAGCGTCCGTCAGGTCGCATACACAAACTTTAGAAGGCAACGGTAGCCAATCAGGAGGGAATATGGGAAATGGGACAGATCCATGTTGATGACATGACTGTAGAGATACTGTGTACCGCTTTGCGTGATTTTAGGGCAAAATCTGTAGGAGCAGTGTCCAAAAATGTGTTTTGCAAGAATCGGCCTCATGGTGGCGCTAGAAGAGGGCCATGTGAGAAATGGGTTGTGGTTTGGCAGCCAAGGAGTGTGTGGGCAAAGTTTGGCATGTATCGGGGCAACGGTGGCGGAGATATGAGTAGGGCAAAAGTGTGACATGACGTGACGTGACGTGACGTGACGTGACGTGACAGGACGGGACGGGACAGGACAGGACGTGACCTGACGGGACGGACGGACAGACAGACTGACGGACTGACAGACAGCCAGTGGAGCCTTTCATAGTAACTTATGACCTGACGGTCGCAATTAACCATGGCCTAACAAAATAATAAGTCTTAGACTTAATGCTTTTTGACCGTTTGGTGGGAGCCGCGGTTTGTGCGATATATCTGCCCCCTTGCGGTTTGAAATTGTAATATTGCGGTATGCGATTAATGCGATTATTGCGACAGCTCTACGTCACCTGCTTCGGCGGCGGCCTCCTTGCCGGTGGAGCCCCCTGAGGAAGAGCTGCTGGAAGAGGATGAAGAAGAGGACCCCCCGGAAGAGATGGGGGTGGAGGTCAGCACTTTGCCCTCGGCGGCGCTTCCTGCTCTGATGCCCGTACCCAGAAGCTCCTTCTCTCCCCCTTGTACCTGGAAGGACAAAGACACACGTTTTTTTTAGAGCGTCGAAGCAGCTCCCTACAAACTAGTTTGTGTGTCTCCCTGTCTCCCTGTCCCTTATCATAGATTCCATATAGTTTCATCGTTTGACAGCACAATCATCAGTGTATTTTGGATTCATGTCAATTTGTGTTTTCATATATTTAACCACTTGAACCGTCAACTTACTTAATAACGTTGACCTTTCACTCTGTACTTGGTCTGCTCCTTTTCCCCTCTACAAAACCTCTTTGCCAAAAATAGATCTGCTATTTTTGGTTAAAGTACTCGGAATATGGACACTAGGGTTCAAGTGATTAATATAAAAAAGGAGAACATTTCTTTATTACAACGGTGCATGACCGGAGTTCAACGGGCTTCACAGTTGAACCCATTAATTTAGACCGGGTACGCTAATCTGCGTCACTCTTGATTTGAACCACTTTAACCATTATTTTATGCTTTAACTATTCAAAAATAGCAAATCTACAAGCTCGCAGAGCGGCACTCGGTGCTGCGCTGTGAGCTTGTATATCTGCTATTTTTTACTAGTATAAAATAAGTCCAGTTAAAGGTTTATGTTTTTGAGTAGTGCAGTACCTTGACGACTTCCGTGGTTGTCTCCTCGCCGGCAGGGCTTTCAAAGGGCTTGCCGTCCATGTCCTCGTAGTAAGGGTACTCGTAGTAATAGCTGTCCTCCTCAGTGTTCTGCACACATTTGTCGGGTGCAAAGAGAGACAAACAACAAATAGTCAATTGTTGATAATTAGGTAATAAGGTCACGACGGTCAGGGAAGTTGTGTTACTGTGCCGTGCCATTACTACCACTTCTTAAACCCTTACACACTAAACACGAATGCTGCTAAATGGAGCTAAACATGGATCTTTGGGGAACCTCTTTCAAAGCTAGAAACTACTTAAAAGGTACATAATGTAAAAAAATGTTAACTGCTTAGTTGCGTGGTCCACCAATTGTTTTTCTAGATTGATATTCCTATGCATTTGTTATAGTGTTGCCCGATCCCGATCACGTGATCGGATCGGCCGCCGATATGGCCGTTTTTATAAGATCGGAGATCGGGGAAAAAAAATCGGGGAAAATTTTTTTTTTTTTTTTTTTTTTTTTTTTCAAAAAAATATTTTCTGGGAGTACTGAAAGTTACAGGTAAGGTGAATGCGATATGAAATGTAAGCTTACCATAATCACAGTAATCCTTAATCATTTTCAATCATATTCAAGGGCTTTTGGAGAAATGAGACAGACAGAGCACTGCAGAGGGAAGGTGATTGTGTCAGACTCTGTGTACAGCTGGCAGCTGATGCCAATAAGTAGTAATTGGCCCCTTGCTAATGGATCAAAGGAAGGCAATTATGTCTCTCTGCACTGTCAACTAGCTCAGTGGTTCTCAACCTGTGGGTCGGGACCCCCAGGGCGGTCCTCAAATTATTTTGGGGGGGTCCCCAGATGATTAACTTAATGTGCAACATTGTTTTCTCTCTCAACAGTAAACAAATCAACATAAAGTTTAAGTGTATAGAGGTTATCTGCACATTTCGAAAGTGAAAAATTAAGGACTTTTTAATACCTCTAAAATGACAAATTAAACATTGGCCAAATTGTCAAATATTAAAGCCAGAAATTGTGAAAATAGCCGATCTACATGCTCACAACTCCTCGCGTTGCGAGGCGTTGTGAGCACGTAGATCTGCTATTTTCACAATAGAACCGTGTTATACAAAATATACTTCCTCAGCTCTTCAGGGTCGGGGGTCCCCAGTTAAAATATGATTATTTTGGGGGTCACAGCCTGAAAAGGTTGAGAACCAAGTGATAGAATGAATAGAATTTTTTTTCTTCTTAATGCCTTGCCAAAAGATCGGATCGGGAAAGATCGGGATCGAATCGGAAGCAATAATATTTGATCGGTATCGGATCGGGAGCAAAAAAACCCTGATCGGGGCATCCCTAATTTGTTATATTGTTGTTGATGTAATGACATATTATCTTGCTTATTATATTGATTTATTGCTGCTTATTGTAAATCGCTTTGGATTAAAAGTGAGAAGAGAAGATTGTATAAATCAGATTAGAAATCACAACACTGTAGGCATGGAGATAACAGTGGGGCGAGTGAAACATTCATCCATTGGGCTCAACTTCCAGCCGGTGAAATAAAAGTGAAATTAAACCGTTTCATTGCCGCCCTATTATGGGATCGCTCTCTTTAACAATCTCTTCCATTATTAACATCTGAGATGTTAAGATGTTTATTGTGCTGTACTTTTATTGTACTGTCCTGCCCAAGATGACCTGCTTGTTATAAAACAAAAATAACGATAATAAAAAAGAGTATATAAAAGACCAGCTATTTTAAACTTTTAGTGCATTTTTAACAAACATTTTCCCCGTATAACGACGAAATAGGGCAGTGTTTCTCAAAGTGGATTCCATGGAGTCTGTGGGTCCTTTCGGGGGGGTCTAAATTGACCCTTACAATTAAGTCTGTAACTCCGACAGTGTACAAATGGAACCAGTGGTGCAATAGTAGCCCCTTTTCCACTGCAAGGTGGAACCAGAACTTTCAGGAACCTGAACCTATTGTTTTTGGTTCTGGCTTTGTTTCCATTGCGTACGCCCCGGTTCCAGACGAGGTTCCTGGAACCTTTTTTTAGGTCCTGCTCCTGAGGTAGAACTAAACTTTAGTTCTGGGAACCTATGGGCGGGGCCAGCAGCGCTGCTGCTCTTTTTTTTGGGACATTCCCGGTTAGGTCTGGATACATGGAAACGTAAGCAGAACTTGGTCCCGGAACTTCACAGGTTCTTGAAAGTTCTTGGTTCTGGAAAGTTCTGGTTCTAGTTCTGGGTTGGCCCTACAGTGGAAATGGGGCTCGTGATTCAATATTTGGGGGGTCGCTTATCTAGAGACGTCCCGCGAACGTCGCTCAGCACCTACTATACAGGTCTATTGATATGCATACAGGCTCGTTTCTTTGTTAAAACATCCTGTTGTGACACTACAGCGTTGGCTAGGTGTGAACTTGGGGTGTTTGGGAACGATGCATGTCCGTTTGCGTGAGAGGCGAGACCCCTGCTCAGAAAAGATATGGATCGTCGGGGCGCACGACCCAAGACTACGGCAACTCAAATGGAATGGAACCAAATGGACTCGGTCCATTTGTACACTGTCAGAGTTAAGGGTAGCCCTGAACACAATGCCGGCCAGTAATTATACAATGCCGGCCAAGCTTTATAATTGGTTGTGACTTTATAAAGCACTTTGTGAAATGTGACAGTTGGTGTAGTTTGTATGGGCAAATCAATTCGCCTCCACCAACGCAGGTAAATCCTGACCCATGACGGCCGTATGTCAGATTATCAACGACTGTCATGTTTCAGGGCTAAGTTAAGGAGAGAACTTGACATTTGAAAGTTAGAGAAACACTAAAATAGGGGACAATGAGTGCAGCATCATCATTAGTCATGTAGTCGTAACGTAGCTGTACAGATGGGCGGAGGGCCAAACACAAGCCATTGATCAGAAACCTTTACAGGAATGTTGGCCTCCTGCTCAACCTTCCCCTTCTCTAGGAAGCTCCTCAGCACGGCAGTAGCGCCGCACCGTATACCTCTACGTCTCTCTCTCTGTGTGTTGCAACTTGTTACTGCTGCCTGATAGATGGCTTTTCCGCTCCATTTGTGAGCGCATCTGTCATAAACGTCAACACGCCGGCAGCAAGCACTCTCTAAACACCACGGCTATACACATAGCAAGCCTTGCGTTTTGTTTCTGACGCTTAAAACAGCTGTGTGTGTGTGTCCCCCCCCCCCCCCCCCCCCCCCCCCCCCTTCGCCCACGTTGACACACCCCCAGGGTGCGGCTAGAGGTCAATAAGGCATGAACGGCAGGGGTGATGTGAACAGTTTGCTAAAAAAAAAAGTACAGTTAGTCAATGATAACATCGGGAAAATAGCTTTTTTTTTTTTTTTACAATCTCTTAAAGGACAACTTTGTTTTGTATTTTAGATTGTAATTAGAGAAAATAATCAATCAAATCAAAACTGCTAAAAATCACTAAAATATATCACTATACTACTAATATCACTAAAACATTTTAACACTCATCTTGTATTTTCTCTAATTACAATCTAAAACATGAACCCTTGATGTAAAAAAACTAAGTTGTCCTTTAAAGCAGGGGTCTTCAGCAGGGGGTCCAGGACCCCTAGGGGGTCCTCAGAGTTACCACAGGGGGTCCTCCAAATCTCTGTGCGATAGAAGCTTTTTTTCTCCTTTTCTATATTAACCACTTGAACCCCCGCGTCCATATTCTGAAAACTTTAGCCAAAAATAGCCGATCTACAAGCTCATAACGCCTTGCAGTTTCAGCAAAGAGGTTTCGTGTAGAGGGGTAAAAGTGCAGACTAAGTAGTAGTACAGAATGATTTTATTATTGACGGTTCAGTGGTTAAATATCTGGAAACACATATTTTGATGAACCCAAAATACACTGACGATTGTGCTGTCAAACGATGAAACTAAACTATATGGTATCTATGTGTTGTGGGGGTCCCTGCTACATCTCTCTCGACTAATGGGTCCTTGGCCTGAAAACGTTGAAGACCCCTGCTTTAAAGTATAAAATAAGGTTCAACATGTCGTGAATTTGTGATATTTACGATATCCTCTCGTTTCACATCACGATATCGATACAATATCAATTGCCGAGCCCTAACTGGGCATATTGCTGAAAGTGTTCTTTTGCAACTATCTCCCACACCATGGCTCTGCTATACACTGTAGCACAGGGGTCTTCAACGTTTTCAGGCCAAGGACCCCTTAGTTGAGAGAGAGATGAAGCAGGGACCCCCACAACCTTTACATAGATAGTTTCATGGTTTGACAGCAACGATCATCAGTGTATTTTGGAGTCATGTCAATTTGTGTTTTCAGATATTTAACCACTTGAACCGTCAATACTTGATAAACTTGACCTTTCACTCTGTACTTAGTCTGCTCTTTTTCCCCTCTACACCAAAGCTTTTTACCGAAAATAGCCGATCTACAAGCTCAGAGCAGAGCAAGGCGTTGTGAGCTTGTAAATCAGCTATGTTTGGCTAAAGTTCTCAGAATATTGACACTAAGGTTCAAGTGGTTAATATAAAAAAGTAGAAAAAACTTTCTATCACTCAAAGATTTGGAGGACCCCCTGTAGTAGCTCTGAGGACCCCGTAGGGATCCCGGACCCCCTGTTGAAGACCCCTGCTGTAGCAGGTGCATATATAATCCTCCTCGGTATTCAGAGCATGAAATGATACACTAAAGTGATGCAGGCAGCCACCATATCATTCCTGAATATCATTAAGGAACTGCATAGCATATAAAATTAAATAAATGAAAACCTCTCTTCAGTCAGCGCTTTTCATCTGGCAGACGGCAAACCTTTTTAAACAGGAGCCAAACAGGCTCTTTTCAACATCACAGTACTGTACTGTATGACCTGGCCCAGATCTGATTAGGGTATTAGGAGATATCATCTCTGTCGGATGGAAACCACATATGTCCAAAAACCTTTCAGATTTCAAAATTAAAAAAAGAAAAACAAAATTACCAGATCTACAAGCTCAAAAGGCGTTGGGATGTGACACGCAAGCTTGCGGGATGTCTTTCTTGTGAACGTGTGTGATTTTATAAACATTTGACCAATGGAATGTTTTAACGATTGCTTTTAACTAGATATCAGCTCAGTGGCCTTGTGGTTAGAGTGTCCGCCCTGAGACTGGGAGGTCGGGGTTCGATCCCCGGCCAGGTCATACCAAAGGCTCTGAAAAATGGGACCCTGCTTGGCACTGAGCATCAAGGGTTGCATTGGGGGTAAGACCCTGCGACATACTGTACTAGTGTCATGTCCAGGGGGTGTACTTGTACGTCATGTCCATGTCAAGCTGCCTCACACTACAGAAACAGGAGATGGGCTCCTGCTGTATTGGCCTCATGGCTCGGCAAAGCTAACTAAATAATAAACCAGTAGGTCTCCCTAATCGGGAGATAAGCAACCGTCAGGTCGCATACACAAACTTTGGAAGTCAATGGTAGCCAATCAGGAGGGAATATGGGAAATGGGATCCATGTTGATGACAAGACTTTAGAGATACCGCGTTGCGTGATTTTAGGGCAAAATCTGTGGGAGCAGTGTCCAAAAATGTGTTTTGCAGGAATCGGCCAGATGGTGGCGCTAGAAGAGGGCCATGTGAGAAATGGTGGAGGTTGTGGTTTGGCAACCAAGGAGTGTGTGTGCAAAGTTTGGCATGGATCGGGGCAACGGTGGCAGAGATATGAGTAGGGCAAAAGTGTGACGTGTGGCGTGTGACGTGACGTGACGTGACGTGACTGACAGACTGACTGACTGACTGACTGACGGAGGGACTGACAGCCGGTGGACGTTTGGATAGTATAAGAGTATAAGTAACTACGACCTAACGGTCGCAATAAAATCACGCCCTGAAAAGTCATTTTGGACATACAAGGTTTTCACCCGACGGCGACGATATTAAGGATTATGGAAAATGGGCTTCCTTGAGCATTTCATCCAGGATTTAATAGTTTGCTCCGCGGACAGAATGTCCCACGGCAATTTCCTGCTAATGACCCCTGCTCTAACTGTGTGTGTCACGTAATTGAAAAAGAAAAGAAAAAAAAAAAGAAACGTAACGGCAAAAATAACATAATCTTAGATGAGAGTAAAGCCAGTCATAATAACGCTATGAATTATGAGTTCAACGCGATGATAACAGTCGCCAACAGAGCTGAGCCGATCAAATAAAGGCTGAGGAAAAGTACACAGGGAAAAAAAATCTTTTAAAGTTAATTTAACTTTGAGAGGGTAAAAATGGCACCTAATAGTAAACTCTTAACGCATTTGTAACTCTTGAAAGAGTAGAAATTGCACAGGTTCATGAGGACAACAACGGAATGTTAGGTCATGAACGGTGGTATACTCACGTATTCGTCGGTGTTGGGGTCTTGGGCCTGGGGCTGCTCGGGCATGGGGACCTCGCAGTCGGGGCTGTAGTGCTCGCAGTAGTCGTAGGCAGCGCGGTGGTCGCCCACGATCATCAGCTGCTGGATGTCTCCCTGCAAAACCAACACACACGTCAGGCACGAGCACACATAGACATCAGAGGGGGCTTGAGCCCCTGCCCTTTTATCCGTCTGTAAAAAGTGCCCTTTCCAGACCATGAACGCAGTGGTGAAAGAAATGCAAATGCCCTCTTTCCATGCCATACCTGAAGGCAGCGTTCAAGAGAATTGCCTTGTCCAAACTCTCCTGAACTTGAATGCAGCATCTTATGTCGAAAGG